>NW_027137109.1:0-186547 GCF_040869045.1 Eurosta solidaginis | reverse complement strand
TTCAAAAATATATGACCTAAACGTAACTATTTGATGAAATTTGATGAATTTTGAAGCTTCTAGCCGTAAAAAAGGGCCAAAAATGACAGTTTATATGAAGTATATAATATATATACCACCGATCTCTATGATGTTTTCAGACAACAATATATGCTATATGCGTAAGCATTTGGTGAAATTTGAAGCTTCTAGCTGTTAAAACGGGGCAGATATTGCGCAAAGTGTACTTAACACTGTGGAAGTTTCCTCCGATCCAAGTAAAATCAATATACACATGTTTAATTTCAATACAAAGTAGTTTTATTTAACACGAAATATAATACGAAGTTTATTTGTTGAAAGCAAAAAGAAGAAGCTAAAGAAGTTGAATTCAAATTTGACATCTTACAAGGTTGCATGAATATGTGAATTGTCAACAGAGTTGTATTTCAACACGCCCCCTCAATGAACATATTTATGCAATGAAAAAAATATTGTGATTTTAAACCCATTTCATTACAAAATTTTATATGAGTAGGTTTAGCCAAGTTCTTTGTCAATATATCGGCGACCATATTACTGCTGCTACAATATTTCAAATCGATTTTCCTATCACGATAAGCATTTCTAACGTAGTGATATTTAGTATCAATGTGTTTGCTACGAGAATGGTACACAGGGTTTTTTACCAAATTCATTGCGCTCAGGTTGTCACCGTTAACGACGATTGTACGTGGACAATCAATTCTCATTTCTCATAACAACTGCTTTAAATAAACAGCTTCTTTTACTACAGATGTCATGGCCATGTACTCAGCCTCTGTGCTACTAAGTGCTACAGTTTGTTGTTTCTTTGATTCATATGAGAATACTCCTCCAGCTAGAATAACTGCATATCCTGTATAAGATTTCCGGTCAGTCGGATCTCCACCCCAGTCCGCATCAACAAGACATTCGATTTGCTTGCCAGTTTTGTGATACTTCAACTGTTTTTCCTGTGTTGCACATAGGTATTTTAATATACGCTTCCCTGCCGCTAAATGTTCGGTATGTGGATCCTTATTACGTTGCGCTAGTTTACATACAGAATTTAATATATCTGGTCGCGTGCATACCGCAAGGTACATAAGCGATCCTATAAGCGACTGATACTGCTTTTTATCTACACGCTTACAATTTTTGTTTTCGCAGTTCACTCTATGACCTGGGTCCAAAGGTATAGCAATCGGTCGACAATCTTCCATACCAAATTCACGCAGAAGTTTTTTAATATGCCCTTTTTGGTTTATTGCAATGGCTCCAGTTTCGCCATTTCTACCGACTTCCATACTTAAAAAATTTTTAACTTGACCTTTGTCTACTACCTTTATTGCATTCGAGATCTTGTGCTTTATATCTTGCATATTTTGCCTATCTGAACATGCAATCAATAAGTCGTCTACATATACTGCCAAAATATTAATTTGACCCTCAATATTTTGAACATATACGCACGGTTCACTTTCACATGACTTGAAACCGATTCGCTTTAGTATGACATCTAGTTTCATATTCCATTTCCTACCGGACTGTTTGAGTCCATACAAAGCTTTCTTAAGTTTTAAGCAATGGTTTGGAAAATGTTCATTAACAAACATTTCTGGCTGCGCCATGTAAATATCTTCAGACAATTCACTATTAAGGTAAGCAGTTGATACATCCATTTGATGTAAATGCAAACCGTACTCTGCCGCAAGTGCAAAAATTAATCTAATTGTACTATATCGTACAACCGGTGAAAACGTCTCATCGTAATTAACACCATATACTTGCGAACAACCCTTCGCAACCACTATAGCTTTAAAGCGTTCAACACTACCATCTGTGTTTCTCTTTACAGTGAATACCCATTTATTTTTCACAACGCTTTGGTTTTTGGGAAGTTCCATTAAATCCCAAGTGTCATTATTTAATAGCTCACGATACTCTACCTGCATTGCATTAAGCCACTCTTCTGCTAATTCGCCAGACAATGCTTCTTCTACCGTGTTAGGTACCTTAACGTCATCAGCGCGCATAAAATTTATATACCTTTTTTGGCCTACCGACCCCACCAGATCGAACTAATTTTGGTCTACTTGAACATCGCTTTGGTACAGCTGGTTCATCTTCTGCCGATTCAAATTCTGCATCGCTTACTTGCATACGCTCACTACTCTGATTGACATCTACCTCGTCTGCGCTTTTATTGCTATCATCACCATCTATTATTGGTATGTGTACATCGCTTGCTTTTGTATGCTCAACACTATGACTCGTCAACGCTTGTGTTGCTAGCATCAACATCCATATTTGGTATGTATAACATCTGCTTACTGACATTATGGTCATCTGAACATACTACTACATTTGACTGTTGATTCGCGTCTGCTGATTCTATGAAATAAACATCTCTACTTATAATTAGCTGTTTTGTTGTCCTATCAAACAAGCGATATGCTTTGGACGTATCTGAGTATCCAACCAATGTATACTCTTTGCCTTTAGGTTTAAATTTTTCAACCTGTCTTTTATCAAGCGCTAAAGCGATGGATCCAAATTCCCGTAAATGCACCACTTTAGGTTTATGACCGTACCACGCTTCATAAGGTGTCATGGAATCTAATGCCTTTGTTGGTGAACGATTTCGTATGTATGCTGCAGTATGAACAGCCTCTGCCCATAGTGTCTCTTCTACATTTGCACCAATTAGCATACATCTTGACATTTCTATTAACGTACGGTTGAACCTTTCTGCCACCCAATTTTGTTGAGGCGTATAGGGCACTGTTAACTGCCTTACGATTCCATTGTCTTTTAAAAACTGGTCAAACGCATTTTTTACGAACTCTCTTCTATTGTCGCTCCTCAAAATTTTTAATTTTTTACCTGTTTGCCGCTCTGTCATAGTTTTAAATTCTTTGAACTTATCAAACACTTCGTGTTTGTGCCGCAAAAAATAAACAAATACGTAACGAGTATTGTCATCGATGAAGGTTAATAAATATTTCGCACCACCAATTGATGCTTTGTTTACCGGACCACAAACGTCGGTGTGCACCAAACCCAAAATATCAGCTGCTCGATTTTCTGTATATTTTTTGGTATATGGACGTTGACTGCATTTGCCTGTCATGCACACAGCACAACTAATACTTGTTGGTATGTTAATCTTACAGCCATGAACCATTTCTTTGTTTACCAATTCTCGCAGGCTTGCGAAATTTAAGTGGCCGAAACGTTTGTGCCATCTCATACTTTCATCAATAACCCCTTTTGAAAGAAACAATTTGTTTTTATTTAAATCGAATAAATATAGATCACTTATCTTTTGTGCACGTAATATTATTCCTCCGTGCTCATTGATTATCTCTGCTGTGTCGCCTTTGAATTTCACAACATAGCCTCTGTTAACAGCCTTCGCTACTGATATGAAGTTGCACTGCAAACCCGGTACATACAGCACTTCCACAAGTGTGACGTCGAACATTTTTGTTTTCAATCGAACTTCTCCTTTGCCGGCCGCTAACATTCTGTTGTCGCCTGCTAGCATGACTGGTTCCTCACAAGCTTCAAACTTATTGAACATGTCGCGGTCGCAACATAAATGTGAAGAAGCACCGCTGTCGACGCACCATACGTGACTCTGTAAAATGTTATTGTTGACTGCTGCAAACAACCCGTTGTTGTTTTTGTTGTTCTGTTGCGAACTTTCTCGTTGTTTCTGCTTACACTGAGCAGCGAAATGTCCCTTCTTTCCACAGCTGAAGCATTTCAAATTTAATAACCGTCCGAAGTTTTTGCTTTTGCTTGCGTTAGCAACGCTGCCATTTGACTTTTCTTTCGAAGAATTCTGTTTACTGGCGCATGCATACTCTTGTGCTACGAATGCTTGCACGCTACTTCCAGCACACTCCGAATTATATGATTTTCGTCTTTCGCCTTCTTCTATTAGCTTTAATTTTACAGCATCAAGCTTTGGTAAGTCGTCTCGTGATTCCAGTGCCACGACCAAGTTTTCATATGATCTTGGTAGGCTTGCTAGTAGCACAATTACCAACAACTCTTCTTGCACTACTACACCAATTTCCGCAAGTTTTTCTGCATTAGATGTGAATTTGCAAACATATTGCTGAACACATTCTCCGTCGTTCATACGTGTACTAAGTAATTGTTTGAACAATGTTACTTTTCTTACGGGGCCTTTTGGACGATGTACTTTTTCCAGGCAATTCCACGAATCACTTGCTGTGCTGCAACTTTTTACATGTTGAATTTGCATGGGCGTTATGCTAAGGATTATTGTAGCCTTAGCCTTGTCGTCTTTTGCTTTCCAAAGCAACACATCCTTTTCCTCAGCATCTGTTCCGGACACACCAGTTCTCCGCTCACAACGGACCACAGATCTTGATGAATAAGAACGCTCTTGAGTTGTAAACTCCACGAGTCATAATTTAACTCATTTAATTTATCAATGTTGAACATTGATGACGCCATCTCGATTTCACAATTTTTAATGAAAAAACGCAATTCTGCTTGGACAGCAGGAATTTGCACCTGGGTCCATAACCTGTTGAACTTTTGAAGTTTATAGTGTACTTAACACTGTGGAAGTTTCCTCCGATCCAAGTAAAATCAATATACACATGTTTAAGTTCAATACAAAGTAGTTTTATTTAACACGAAATATAATACGAAGTTTATTTGTTGAAAGCAAAAAGAAGAAGCTAAAGAAGTTGAATTCAAATTTGACATCTTACAAGGTTGCATGAATATGTGAATTGTGAACAGAGTTGTATTTCAACACTATATATACAACCGATCTCTATGATTTTTTCAGACAACAATATATGCCATATACGTAAGCATTCGGTGAAATTTGAAGCTTCTAGCTGTTAAATGGGGCTAAGATTGCGAATATATACTATATATATATACTATATATATATATATACTATATATACCACCATATATATACTATATATACCACCGATATTTATGATTTTTTCAGACAACAATATATGCTATATGCGTGAGCATTCGTTGAAATTTGAAGCCTCTAGCTCTTAAAATAGGGCAGTAATTACGAAAAGTTTCTTATCTGAACAATCGGTTGTGGGGGATATATACTATATATACGACCGATCTCATCAATTTTTTCAGGCAACAATATGTGCAATATACGAAATTATATGGTGAAGTTCGAAGCTTTGATCTGTTATATTGAGTAAGATATGACAAAAATCCTCTTTTTCTGAAAAATCGGTTGTATGGAGGATATATGCTATAGTGGTCCGATCCGGCCGGTTCCGACAAATGTCTAATCGGACACCCAAATACACCCGCTCACCAAATTTTATCAAGATATCTCAAAAATTGAGGGACTAGTTTGCATACAAACAGACAGACGGACAGACGGACAGACGGACATGGCTAAATCAACTCAGCTCTTCAACCTGATTATTTCGGTATACCTAATGGTGGGTCTATCTATTTTCCTTTAAGGACTTACAATTTTCGGTTTCGTGACGAAATTAATATACCATTTCATTTTCATGAAAGGTATAAAAATAGGTAGGTACTTTGTGTGAGGATGCAAAGCTTCACGTTTTTTGTGGTCTGCATGTAAAAGCTATGACTACGAATCACGTATTTCAAAAATATAAGACCTAAACGTAACTATTTGTTGAAATTTGATGAATTTTGAAGCTTCTAGCCGTAAAAAAGGGCCAAAAATGACAGTTTATATGAAGTATATAATATATATACCACCGATCTCTATGATTTCTTCAGACAACAATATATGCTATATGCGTAAGCATTTGGTGAAATTTGAAGCTTCTAGCTGTTAAAACGGGGCAGAAATTGCGCAAAGTTTCTTATCTGAACAATCGGTTGTATGAGATATATACTATGTATACCACCGATCTCAATGATTTTTTCAGACATCAATATATGCTATACACGTAAGAATTTGGTGAAATTTGAAGCTTTTAGCTGTTAAAATGGGGCCGAAATCGCAAAAAAAAATATATATATATTTTATATATACTATATATACCATCATATATATATTATATATATCACCGATCTCTATGATTTTTTGACACAACAATATATACTATATACGTAAGCCATCGGTGAAATTTGAAGCATATAGCTGTTAAAATGGGGTAGAAATTGCGAAAAGTTCTTATCTGAGCAATCGGTTGAATGAGATATATACTATATATATTGAGTAAGATATATAAACATACAGACAAATTTGAAGCCTCTAGCTCTTAAAATAGGGCAGTAATTACGAAAAGTTTCTTATCTGAACAATCGGTTGTGGGGGATATATACTATGCATACGACCGATCTCATCAATTTTTTCAGGCAACAATATGTGCAATATACGAAATTATATGGTGAAGTTTGAAGCTTCAATCTGTTAAATTGAGTAAGATATGACAAAAATCCTCTTTTTCTGAAAAATCGGTTGTATGGAGGTTATATGCTATAGTGGTCCGATCCGGCCGGTTCCGACAAATGTCTAATCGGACACCCAAATACACCCGCTCACCAAATTTTACCAAGATATCTCAAAAATTGAGGGACTAGTTTGCATACAAACAGACAGACGGACAGACGGACATGGCTAAATCAAGTCAGCTCTTCAACCTGATTATTTCGGTATACTTAATGGTGGGTCTATCTATTTTCCTTTAAATACTTACAATTTTGGGTTTCGTGACGAAATTAATATACCATTTCATTTTCATGAAATGTATAAAAATAGGTAGGTACTTTGTGTGAGGATGCAAAGCTTCACGTTTTTTGTGGTCTGAATGTAAAAACTATGACTACGAATCACGTATTTCAAAAATATATGCGTAAACGTAACTATTTGATGAAATTTGATGAATTTTGAAGCTTCTATCCGTAAAAAAGGGGCAAAAATGATAGTTTATATGAAGTATATATTATATATACCACCGATCTCTACGATTTGTTCAGACAAAAATATATGCTATATTCGTAAGCATTTGGTGAAATTTGAAGCTTCTAGCTGTTAAAATGGGGCAGAAATTGCACAAAGTTTCTTATCTGAACAATCGGTTGTATGAGATATATACTATATATACCACCGATCTCAATGATTTTTTCAGACAACAATATATACTATACACGTAAGCATTTGGTGAAATTTGAAGCTTCTAGCTGTTAAAATGGGGAAGAAATTGCGCAAAGTTTCTTATCTGAACAATCGGTTGTATGAGATATATACTATGTATACCACCGATCTCAATGATTTTTTCAGACACCAATATATGCTATACACGTAAGCATTTGGTGAAATTTGAAGCTTCTAGCTGTTAAAATGGGGCCGAAATCGCAAAAAAAAAAATATATATACTATATATATATACTATATATACCATCATATATATATTATGTATATCACCGATCTCTATAATTTTTTGATACAACAATATATACTATATACGTAAGCAATCGGTGAAATTTGAAGCTTATAACTGTTAAAATGGGGTAGAAATTGCGAAAAGTTTCTTATCTGAACAATCGGTTGTATGAGATATATAATATATATACAACCGATCTCTATGTTTTTTCAGACAACAATATATGCCATATACGTAAGCAATGGGTGAAATTTTAAGCTTCTAGCTGTTAAAATGTGGCTAAAATTGCGAAAATAAATATATATACTATATATATATTCTATATATACCACCATATATATACTATATATACCACCGATCTGTATGATTTTTTCGCAAAAGAAATTGCGCAAAGTTTCTTATCTGAACAATCGGTTGTATGAGATATATACTATGTATAACACCGATCTCAATGATTTTTTCAGGCATCAATATATGCTATACGTGTAAGCATTTGGTGAAATTTGAAGCCTCTAGCTCTTAAAATAGGGCAGCAATTACGAAAAGTTTCTTATCTGAACAATCGGTTGTGGGGGATGTATACTATATATACGACCGATCTCATAAATTTTTTCAGCAACAATATGTGCAATATACGAAATTATATGGTGGAGTTTGAAGCTTCAATCTGTTAAATTGAGCAAGATATTAAAAAAACCTCTTTTTCTGAAAAATCGGTTGTATGGAGGATATATGCTATAGTGGTCCGATCCGGCCGGTTCCGACAAATGTCTAATCGGACACCCAAATACACCCGCTCACCAAATTTTATCAAGATATCTCAAAAATTGAGGGACTAGTTTGCATACAAACGGACAAACGGACAGACGGACAGACGGACAGACGGACATGGCTAAATCAACTCAGCTCTTCAACCTGATTATTTCGGTGTACTTAATTGTGGGTCTATCTATTTTCCTTTAAGAACTTACAATTTTGGGTTTCGTGACGAAATTAATATACCATTTCATTTTCATGAAAGGTATAAAAATAGGTAGGTACTTTGTGTGAGGATGCAAAGTTTCAGGTTTTTTGTGGTCTGCGTGTAAAAACTATGACTGCGAATCATGTATTTCAACAATATATGACGTAAACGTAACTATTTGATGAAATTTGATGAATTTTGAAGCTTCTAGCCGTAAAAAAGGGGCAAAAAAATACAGTTTATATGGGGTATATAATATATATACAACCGATCTCTATGATTTTTTCAGACAACAATATATGCTAAATACGTAAGCATTTGGTGAAATTTGAAGCTTCTAGCTGCTAAAATGGGGCAGAAACTGCGCAAAGTTTCTTATCTGAACAATCGGTTGTATGAGAATTATACTATATATACCACCGATCTCAATGATTTTTTCAGACAACAATATATGCTATACACGTAAGCATTTGGTGAAATTTGACGCTTATAGCTGTCAAAATGGGGTAGAAATTGCGAAAGTTTCTTATCTGAACAATCGGTTGTATGAGATATATACTATATATACAACCGATCTCTATGATTTTTTCAGACAACAATATATGCCATAAACGTAAGCATTCGGTGAAATTTGAAGCTTCTAGCTGTTAGAATGGGGCTAAAATCGCGAAAATATATATATATACTTTATATATACTATATATACCACCATATATATACTATGTATACCACCGATCTGTATGATTTTTTCAGACAACAATATATGCTATATACGTAAGCATTCGTTGAAATTTGAAGCCTCTAGCTCTTAAAATAGGGCAGCAATTACGAAAAGTTTCTTATCTGAACAATCGGTTGTGGGGGATATATACTATATATACGACCGATCTCATTAATTTTTTCAGGCAACAATATGTGCAATATACGAAATTATATGGTGAAGTTTGAAGCTTCATTCTGTTAAATTGAGTAAGATATTACAAAAATCCTATTTTTCTGAAAAATCGGTTGTATGGAGGATATATGCTATAGTGGTCCGATCCGGCCGATTCCGACAAATGTCTAATCGGACACCCAAATACACCCGCTCACCAAATTTTATCAAGATATCCCAAAAATTGAGAGACTAGTTTGCATACAAACAGACAGACGGACAGACGGACATGGCTAAATCAACTCAGGTCTTCAACCTGATTATTTCGGTATACTTAATGGTGGGTCTATCTATTTTCCTTTAAATACTTACAATTTTGGGTTTCGTGACGAAATTAATATACCATTTCATTTTCATGAAAGGTATAAAAATAGGTAGGTACTTTGTGTGAGGATGCAAAGCTTCACGTTTTTTGTGGTCTGAATGTAAAAACTATGACTACGAATCACGTATTTCAAAAATATATGCGTAAACGTAACTATTTGATAAAATTTGATGAATTTTGAAGCTTCTATCCGTAAAAAAGGGGCAAAAATGATAGTTTATATGAAGTATAGTATATATACCACCGATCTCTACGATTTTTTCAGACAAAAATATATGCTATATTCGTAAGCATTTGGTGAAATTTGAAGCTTCTAGCTGTTAAAATGGGGCAGAAATTGCACAAAGGTTCTTATCTGAACAATCGGTTGTATGAGATATATGCTATATATACCACCGATCTCAATGATTTTTTCAGACAACAATATATATTATACACGTAAGCATTTGGTGAAATTTGAAGCTTCTAGCTGTTAAAATGGGGAAGAAATTGCGCAAAGTTTCTTATCTGAACATTCCGTTGTATGAGATATATACTATGTATACCACCGATCTCAATGATTTTTTCAGACATCAGTATATGCTATACACGTAAGCATTTGGTGAAATTTGAAGCTTCTAGCTGTTAAAATGGGGCCGAAATCGCAAAAAAAAAAAATATATATATACTATATATATATACTATATATACCATCACATATATAAATTATATATATCACCGATCTCTATGATTTTTTGATACAACAATATTTACTATATACTTAAGCAATCGGTGAAATTTGAAGCTTATAGCTGTTAAAATGGGGTAGAAATTGCGAAAAGTTTCTTATCTGAACAATCGGTTGTATGAGATATATACTATATATACAACCGATCTCTATGTTTTTTCAGACAACAATATATGCCATATACGTAAGCAATGGGTGAAATTTTAAGCTTCTAGCTGTTAAAATGTGGCTAAAATTGCGAAAATAAATATATATACTATATATATATTCTATATATACCACCATATATATACTATTATTATACACGTAAGCATTTGGTGAAATTTGAAGCTTCTAGCTGTTAAAATGGGGCAGAAATTGCACAAAGTTTCTTATCTGAACAATCGGTTGTATGAGATATATACTATATATACCACCGATCTCAATGATTTTTTCAGACAACAATATATATTATACACGTAAGCATTTGGTGAAGTTTGAAGCTTCTAGCTGTTAAAATGGGGTAGAAATTGCGAAAAGTTTCTTATCTGAACAATCGGTTGTATGAGATATATAATATATATACAACCGATCTCTATGTTTTCTCAAACAACAATATATGCCATATACGTAAGCAATGGGTGAAATTTTAAGCTTCTACCAGTTAAAATGTGGCTAAAATTGCGAAAATAAATATATATACTATATATATATTCTATATATACCACCATATATATACTATATATACCACCGATCTTTATGATTTTTTCGCAAAAGAAATTGCGCAAAGTTTCTTATCTGAACAATCGGTTGTATGAGATATATACTATGTATAACACCGATATCAATGATTTTTTCAGACATCAATATATGCTATACGTGTAAGCATTTGGTGAAATTTGAAGCCTCTAGCTCTTAAAATAGGGCAGCAATTACGAAAAGTTTCTTATCTGAACAATCGGTTGTGGGGGATGTATACTATATATACGACCGATCTCATTAATTTTTCAGGCAACAATATGTGCAATATACGAAATTATATGGTGGAGTTTGAAGCTTCAATCTGTTAAATTGAGTAAGATATTAAAAAATCCTCTTTTTCTGAAAAATCGGTTGTATGTAGGATATATGCTATAGTGGTCCGATCCGGCCGGTTCCGACAAATGTCCAATCGGACACCCAAGTACACCCGCTCACCAAATTTTATCAAGATATCTCAAAAATTGAGGGACTAGTTTGCATACAAACGGACAAACGGACAGACGGACATGGCTAAATCAACTCAGCTCTTCAACCTGATTATTTCGGTATACTTAATGGTGGGTCTATCTATTTTCCTTTAAGGACTTAAAATTTTGGGTTTCGTGACGAAATTAATATACCATTTCATTTTCATGAAAGGTATAAAAATAGGTAGGTACTTTGTGTGAGGATGCAAAGTTTCAGATTTTTTGTGGTCTGCGTGTAAAAACTATGACTACGAATCATGTATTTCAACAATATATGACGTAAACGTAACTATTTGATGAAATTTGATGAATTTTGAAGCTTCTAGCCGTAAAAAAGGGGCAAAAAAATACAGTTTATATGGGGTATATAATATATATACAACCGATCTCTATGATTTTTTCAGACAACAATATATGCTATATAGGTAAGCATTTGGTGAAATTTGAAGCTTCTAGCTGCTATAATGGGACAGAAACTGCACAAAGTTTCTTATCTGAACAATCGGTTGTATGAGAATTATACTATATATACCACCGATCTCAATGATTTTTTCAGACAAAAATATATGCTATACACGTAAGCATTTGGTGAAATTTGAAGCTTATAGCTGTCAAAATGGGGTAGAAATTGCGAAAGTTTCTTATCTGAACAATCGGTTGTATGAGATGTATACTATATATACAACCGATCTCTATGATTTTTTCAGACAACAATATATGCCATAAACGTAAGCATTCGGTGAAATTTGAAGCTTCTAGCTGTTAAAATGGGGCTAAAATTGCGAAAATATATATATACTATATATATATACTATATATACCACCATATATATACTATGTATACCACCGATCTGTATGATTTTTTCAGACAACAATATATGCTATATACGTAAGCATTCGTTGAAATTTGAAGCCTCTAGCTCTTAAAATAGGGCAGCAATTACGAAAAGTTTCTTATCTGAACAATCGGTTGTGGGGGATATATACTATATATACGACCGATCTCATTAATTTTTTCAGGCAACAATATGTGCAATATACGAAATTATATGGTGAAGTTTGAAGCTTCATTCTGTTAAATTGAGTAAGATATTACAAAAATCCTCTTTTTCTGAAAAATCGGTTGTATGGAGGATATATGCTATAGTGGTCCGATCCGGCCGATTCCGACAAATGTCTAATCGGACACCAAAATACACCCGCTCACCAAATTTTATCAAGATATCTCAAAAATTGAGAGACTAGTTTGCATACAAACAGACAGACGGACAGACGGACATACGGACATGGCTAAATCAACTAAGCTCTTCAACCTGATTATTTCGGTATACTTAATGGTGGGTCTATCTATTTTCCTTTAAGGACTTACAATTTTCGGTTTCGTGACGAAATTAATATACCATTTCATTTTCATGAAAGGTATAATTACATAAAAAGTAAATTGATACAATCAAATTACGTACAACAACGCATTTAAAAAAAATTAATAAATGGCAAGCAATTCACGAAAAATTATCTGAAGAAAAAATTAAAGCGGAAAAAGCATAGAAATGCATAAACAAAAACGCCACGATAAAGCTAGAAACTATAGTTAAACATTTAAACACGATCTTACGATCCCTAAATAATATAGGTCAGATAATCAATACAGTAAATAAAATACTCACTAATGAAGATCAAACAGAAGCTTACCAATTCTTTTCCCACGTACGCGACAAATTAGTATCCTCTTTAGCAAGATACAACATAGAAATACCGATACCAACTACAGTAGAAGAAAATCTTCAAGTTGATTTTAGCTCAGATCTAACCGCACTTTCCCGAAAACGCACCCCATCACCAGCATTAACCCTGCAAAAATCGCGAGTACTCCATGCATGCATGTATGGAGTACTCGCTATGGACCAACCGAGTACTCCAAAATTAACCACAATTCATACAAAAAATATGGTCCAATTAACATTGCGATGTCCTAGGACTGGACCATATTTTCCAGCTCCGCAATACATCAGAGTAATCCATGGAGTACCTACAGTCCAATAAACATCGTGTAGTGATTACAATCGTTAAAAACGAGCAATGATCGGCTTACAATGTGTTCGTGTAGAAGCATGGGTTGGTCCATTGCTGCATTACAGAGGAGTATAATGGTAAGTACTCCACTGGACCACATGATCCAACGATTTTTGCAGGGAAGTCACACTTCATCAGTGGAGGAACATAAACCACCAGGTAGCCCACTCATAGCCGTCGCAATGGCACAAACAGTAGTAGATTCATCAAACCTGCCTCATCAGTGCTACCAGAATTTGATGGCAAGTCTGAAAATGTGCACAGTTTCTTAGATGCCCTTGATATTCTCGACCAAATCAAGGATGATCATGAAGCCTTAGCTATAACCATGATAAAGATCAAGCTAAAAGGTACTGCAAGAAACTTTATTGGCAACGAAACTACTATTTCAAAAATAAAATTAAAATTGAGAACGGCAATAAAAGGCGAGTCAGTGGAGGTTTTGACAGCAAAACTCCTAAATATCCAACAGCGCAGCAAAACTGCAAATCAATACACAGCGGAAATAGAAAAAATAACTAGGTCCTTGGAGGGAGCATATATCTCGGATGGCTTAAATCCAGACTTGGCAACCAGATATGCAACCCAAGCAGCAGTCAAAGCGATGTGTAAGAGAAAGTAAAAATGATTATGCAAGCAGGAACGTTCACAACAATGAACGATGCGATTTCAAAATTTACATATAGCTGTACCGAAATAACGGGTAGCTCAAATAAAATCTTAAATATACGGCAACAAAATCAATACCGGAGTAATTTCCGTGGGGGTTACCAAAGCAACAACTATGGGAATTACCGAGATAGAAGATTGGACCGCAACAGAGATATAATAACAACTTTGGAACAAACAACAATAATAGTAATAATTCGCGACGAGGGTCACAAACCCAAAACAACAACAGACCTTACAACCAGACTCGCAACGTGCGAAGTTTAACTCAGCAGGAAAACCAGGAAAATCCACTTCAAGATCAGTAAATAGAAAAATATATGTACTAAACCTACATTTAAACAGTTATATATATACAAGAACATCATTAAATAACTCAATTTCCAATTTTTTAGTAGATACAGGACAAGATATCTCAATTATTAAAAAGAATCAAATAGATAATCATGCAAAAATAAATACAACACAAATAATAGAGCTAAAGGACATAGGTCAAGGTATAACCAACAAAATAGGCACAATGAAAGCGGACTTGAAAGGTGATGACCTTCTAATTATACTCAGTTGAGCAGAGCTCACAGAGTATATTTACTTTGATTGGATAACGGTTAGTTGTACAGGTATAAAGGAATAGAGATAGATATAGACTTCCATATATCAAAATCATCAGGATCCGTCCGTCCGTTAACACGATAACTTGAGTAAATTTTGAGGTATCTTGATGAAATTTGGTATGTAGGTTCCTGAGCACTCATCTCAGATCGCTATTTAAAATGAACGATATCGGACTATAACCACGGCCACTTTTTCGATATCGAAAATTTCGAAAAACCGAAAAAGTGCTATAATTCATTACCAAAGGCGGATGACGCGATGAAACTTGGTAGGTGAGTTGAACTTATGACGCAGAATAGAAAATTAGTAAAAGTTTTACAATGGGCGTGGCACCTCCCACTTTTAAAAGAAGGTAATTTAAAATTTTGCAAGCTGTAGTTTGGCAGTCGTTGAAGATATCATGATGAAATTTGGCGGGAACGATGCTCCTGTTACTATATGTATGCTTAATAAAATTAGCAAAAAAAATTTTTTTTAAGTCAAATTTTAACAAAAAATTTAATATCTTTACAGTATATTAGTAAATTATGTCAACATTCAACTCCAGTAATGACATGGTGCAACAAAATACAAAAACAAAAGGAAATTTCAAAATGGGCGTGGCTCCGCCCTTTTTCATTTAATTTGTCTAGTATACTTTTAATGCCATAAGTAGAACAAAAATTTACCAATCCTTGTGAAATTTGGTAGGGGCTTAGACTCTAGGACGATAACTGTTTTCTGCGTAAAAGGTGAAATCGGTTGAAGCCACGCCCAGTTTTTATACACAGTCGACTGTCTGTCCTTCCGCTCGGCCGTTAACACGATAACTTGAGCAAAAATCGATATATCTTTACTTACTTCAGTTCACGCACTTATCTGAACTCACTTTGTATTGGTATAAAAAATGGTGAAATCCGACTATCACCACGCCCACTTTTTCTATATCGAAAATTACGAAAAATGAAAAAAAAATGCCATAATTCTATACCAAATACAAAAAAAGGGATGAAACATGGTAATTGGATTGGTTAATTGACGCAAAAAATAAATTTAGAAAAAAACTTTATAAAATGGGTGTGACACCTACCATATTAAGTACAAGAAAATGAAAATATTTGCAGGGCGAAATAAAAAACCCTTAAAATCTTGGCAGGAATACTGTTCGTGGTATTACATATATATATATATATATATAAATTAGCGGTATCCAACAGATGATGTTCTGGATCACCCCGGTCCACATTTTGGTCGATATCTGGAAAATGCCTTCACATATAAAACTACCACCACTCCCTTTTAAAACCCTCGTTAATACCTTTAGTTTGATACCCATATCGTAAAAAAATATTGTAACGAATTTACTGTAACTCCGCTTATTTTCAACTTCCTTCTTACGTTCGTATCGCTAAATTGTCGAATAAATAAATCAAATATTTAATAATGCAAAACGGTCTTTATTAGACTAATTTGAATAACACTTATACTTCACAACTGTTATCGTGTTTAAATCAAACTCAAGTCAGACTACTCCGCTTTTGCCGCTTTTATACTCTTTTCTGCATCGTTGGGATATTCCAGATTTTTCTCCTTGTAGAATGTTCTACTTGTTTACCCTAGTAATTGAGCTACATATATGTATACCCATTTGTAGTTTATAGACTCTCACATAGGCATATGCGTGTATATATGTGAGTAATACTCTGACTGTTGACTAACTGTGTACATCTGTGTGCGAGTTATCTCTTCGTTGCCTTGTATGCATGTGGGTAAACGACGGTTAATGTGTTTATGTGTATTTCCCCGCTGCGTGTATGTAAATGTTGCTTGTCGTAATGTGTACATAATGATTTATTTATTTACGCATATACTGCTTAGAATCACCCTAGCGATGTGATGTGAGTATCACTTAGTGATTCTAATATTCGTGACACTGCCCTCCACCTAAGTTGGATCGTCCCGATCAGACAAATCTCCTGATCTAAACGCTGCTAGCCTCTCCAAGTGAACCACTTTCATTTTGGTTCGTGGTTTGCCGATGGTTTGTATGCGGTAAACTACATCGTTGATTCGATTTAAAATTTTGTATGGGCCTTCCCAATTACACTGCAATTTCGGGGACAAACCTTTCTTCCGTTGTGGGTTATATAACAGCACCAAATCGCCTTCCTGAAAACCTTCCGAATTAATTGCTTTATCGTATCTGGCTTTCATCTTGTCTCTCATAATCTTTGTTCGTTGTCTTACAAGATCGTGTATTTCTCTCATCTCTTCTTCCAAGACACCAGTGGATTTCTTGGAATTTCTCTCCGCATCGGCATTAATCCCAAACTCCAAATCGGCTGGAAGTCGAAGGTCATTGCCAAAAATTACTTTTGCGGGGGTTTGGCCCGTTGTCTCATGCACTGCCGATCGGTAAGCCATCAAAAATAATTGTATGTGCGTATCCCACTCTTTATGGTACTTGTCGACTACTTTCTTTAAGTGCTCCTCCAAGGTTCTATGGAATCTTTCCACCATACCATCGGACTGAGGATGCAATGCAGTTGTCCGTGTTTTTCGAATGCCCAGTATTTTACACATTTCTTGGAACACAGCTGATTCAAAATTCTTGCCTTGGTCAGAATGTAATTCCATTGGTACACCATACCTTGCAACCCAATTATTTACAACCAAGACTGCAATTGTTTCCGCTTCTTGATTTGGGATTGGGTATACCTCTGGCCATTTGCTAAAATAATCCATAACCACCAATACGTATTTGTTTCCGCTGTTGCTAGTAGGAAATGGACCCGCGACATCTAAAGCAATCCTTTCAAACGGTGCACTTGAGTTATATTGCTTCATCTGGCCATGACTTCGTGTTCTGGGCCCTTTGGCTCTGATGAAAACCTCGCAGTTGGCAATCCACTCAGTGACCGACTGACGGCAACCAACCCAATAGAATCTCTGTTTAATCTTCTCGAGCGTTTTCGTGATTCCCAGATGACCTCCACTTGGACCATTATGTAGCTCGTTGAGAACGTCAGGAATCCTTTTCCTGGGAACAACTATCAGTTTCTTCTTGCACTGGCCGTCCTCACTCTCCCATATTCGATACAGGCAACCGGATATCAATTGTAAACTATTCCACTGGGCCCAATATGACTTCACAATAGGACTTTCTGCTGACATCTCCTCTTTATTCGGTCTCTCATTCCGTTCGAGCCCGTGCATAACATGGGACAGATCTGAATCTTCTAGCTGACACTTCCTTAGTTGTTCCATGTCCCAGTCATCCGAACACGTCATAGTCATAAGCCGAACATCTATATTGTCTTCCTTAGCCTCAGCTTTTGAACAGTGTTTACATTCCAAACTACATGGTCTTCGTGACATTGCATCAGCATTTCCATGGGTACTACTTTTTCGATGCTCAATGGAAAAGTCATAGCTTTGTAGTCGCTCGATCCACCGTGCCAATTGAGCTTCTGGGTTACGGAACTGCAGGAGCCATTTCAACGCTGCGTGATCTGTCCTGGCGCGGAATCGCTGCCCGTAGAGGTATTTATGAAAATGTTTAATGCACTCTACCAATGCTAATAGCTCTCTCCGTGTAACGCAATAGTTCCTCTCTGGTTTTCCAATTGATCGCTGTAATATGCAACTACCTTCTCCTGTACATCGACCAGTTGTGATAAAACGCCTCCTATAGCATATGCACTCGCATCGGTATCTAGAATAAATGTTGCTCCTGGAATCCGATATGCCAACATTGGGGCAGTGCACAACCGCTCTTTCAATGTTTGGAAAGCCACTTCTTGCTCCTTTTTCCACTGAAAAGCTTCATTTATTCTTGTAAGCTCGTGTAGGCTATGGGCTACGCTGGAAAAGTTTGGTACAAATCGGCGGTAATATGTGCACAGGCCAAGGAAACTTCTTAATTCATGCAAGTTCTGTGGTCTTGGCCAATCTTTTACAGCTTCTATTTTTTCATTCGCAGTACAAATGCCCTCTGACGTTACCTTGTGACCCAAATAATTTACTTCCTTTTTAAACAACGAAAACTTTTTGGGACTTAGTTTCAGACCAGAGCCAGCTATTCTCTGGAAAACTTCCTCTAAGTTTTAGGATGTTCATCAAAGTTCTTGCCCAATACGATAATGTCGTCCAGGTACACAAAGCATGTTTTCCAATGTAGTCCTTTCAATACCTGATCCATGAGTCTCTCGAAAGTAGCTGGTGCATTACAAAGTCCAAAAGGCATCACTGTAAATTGCCAAAGGCCATCACCAACACTGAAGGCTGTTTTCTCTTTGTCTTCCTCCTTCACCTCCACTTGCCAGTAGCCGCTTTTCAAGTCCAGTGTGGAAAACCATTTCGTACCAGATAGGGAGTCCAGAGTATCGTCAATTCTTGGCAATGGGTAGCTATCCTTTTTCGTAGCGTCGTTCAACTTGCGGTAGTCCACGCAAAACCTCATTTTTCCATCCTTCTTCTTCACAAGTACCACGGGTGAGCTCCATGGACTAGCTGATGGTTCGATGACGCCGCTGTCGCTCATCTCTTGCCCGATTTGACTTAAAACTTCCCGCTTCGTAAGTGGAACACTACGAGGAGCTTGACGGATCGGCCTCGCATCTCCAGTGTCAATTTGATGTTTCACAACTTTGATGCGGACTGGGATGGAGCCATCCTGGTCAAATATATTCGCGTAGTATAGGATCAGTTGTTTTGCTTTACTCTGGTAATCTTCCTCTAGCCCCTCCGTCCATGCCATGATGTCATTTGAAAGATCATTGTTGCTGGTTGGATCGTGCTCCTGGAGCTGCTCACAGTTAATAATTACATCAGCCTCTTGACATCTTCCCAATATAGCTCCTTTGGTAAGTTTGATTGGTGAATTGAACTCATTGAGTACTCTTATCGGAATACGTCCATCTTGTTTTTTCATAGCCAGGATTTTCCCTACAAGGACATTCGGTGTTGATTTGTTTGCTGCTTCGACAACCCACAATTTGTTTGTGCCACAATCTCCATCAACCTTTGCCCAGATGACTGCTTCTGATTTTGGTGGTATTTGCTGATTCTCTTCCACCATCAGTCGTTTACTGCTGTAGCCTCTCTCGTAGCCGAAATTAAGTGGCACATCCATGTTCTTATATCGCATCATCTTGCGTGATGCCTTGATCGATTAAGAAGTTCACTCCGATTATGATTTCATCAACAATCTCCGCCATTTTAAAATTGTATACTACCGTGACGTTCCCAATTGCGACTTCATTACTACTTCTCCTAGGACCGTGGCGTCTTCTCAAGTGGCTGTACGAAATCTTGCTCCATGCAATGGTCTTATCTTCTTGTTGACTAAATCCGCTCGAATAATGGAATGAGATGCACCCGTATCTACAGTCAGTAAACGTTCCTTTCCATCTACATGTCCTCCTACAGTAAGATTGTTTGACCTTCTTCCGATTTGCGAGATAGAGATTATGGGGCATTCAATTGGGGGAGCCAGCTGTCGCCCCCTGCGGCTGACTCGCTTTAGTTTATCGATTGAGTGGACTTGGAGATTTGCTCTTCTCCTTCAGCTCTGCGTTTACGGCCACCCATATTGTTGGAACTATTCGAATTGCTACTGCAATGACGTGCAATGTGACCTGGGTTACCGCACTTGAAACATTTCATAACTCCGGCATTTTTCTGTTGTGATCCCTTTAGAGCTTCCAAAATTGTATCTACCTACTCTGGCCTTTCTACTTCCACACGATGAGCTTTGTATGCTGGTTTACTCAATAGTGACGCCGTTTCCTGAGTCAATGCATGCGATACCGTTTCAGAAAATGTTTGCTTTGGGTTCACGTATGTGGCTCGCTTCGTTTCGACGTCCCGTATGCCATTTATAAAGCTCTGAATCTTCACTCTTTCCGTGTATTCCACGGGTGCATCCGCATTTGCAAGATGAGCCAATTTTTCAATGTCCGAAGCAAACTCCTGCAAAGTCTCGTTAGCTTTTTGGTAGCGGTTTTGCAATTATATTTGGTAGATCTGTTTCCTGTCTTCGCTTCCGTATCTTCGTTCTAAAGCAGCCATCAATGCTTCGTAACTGTTACGTTCGTACTCTGGGATGGTCTGTAGGATCTCAGCAGCTGGTCCTTTTAAAGCCACGAACAATGCTGCAACTTTATCTTCGTCATTCCAGTTGTTCACTGCTGCGATCTTCTCAAACTGAAGCTTAAAGACCTGGAAAGGAACAGAACCGTCAAAGGATGGTGTTTTTACCTTTGGATTGCTTTCTGAAACAGCTGGGCGATGTAATTGCAACTCCTGTATACGACCTCTCAAAGCATCCACCTCAGCTTCGATTTTTTCCTCAAACTGCGTTATTTTCTCGTCCATACGCGCTTCGAGTTTTAATGATATACGCGCCTCCTGCGCTTCGAGTTGTACTGTTATGCGTGCCTCTTGCTCTTTCAGTTGTGTTTCCATCTTTGATGCTATTCGTGTCTCTTGAGATTCCATCTGTGATAACATATACATACGTTTTCTGTTCTTCCAGTTGTGATGACATATACGTTTTCTGTTCTTCTAGTTGAGATGACATATAAGTTTTTTGTTCTTCTAGTTGAGATGCCAGTTGAGATGTTATATCTATCTTTTGCGATTCCAGTTGAGAAGCCACTGTCGATGTTTGAGCAGATATTGCAGCCAAAATCATGTTCAAGTCTGTGCTCGTAACTGTCTGCGTAACTGTCTCTTCCATTTTTGTTGTTTCCTCGCCTTCAAGATGAAAGTCATACTCTTCCACGTCAATTCCTTCTAATTTCATTGCCTCTCGTAGTCGTGCCTGAAGTTCGAGTTTAATGCCGGTTGTATTCAATCCACGGCTCTCCAACTCCTTCTTCGGTTGCTGGATCTTCAATTCACTGAACTTTGCCATGTCCTTGTTGTCCTCTGGAATTTATTCAACAATTCCTCTTCTGACACCAATTGTAACGAATTTACTGTAACTCCGCTTATTTTCAACTTGCTTCTTACGTTCGTATCGCTAAATTGTCGAATAAATAAATCAAATATTTAATAATGCAAAACGGTCTTTATTAGACTACTTTGAATAACACTTATACTTCACAACTGTTATCGTGTTTAAATCAAACTCAAGTCAGACTACTCCTCTTTTGCCGCTTTTATACTCTTTTCTGCATCGTTGGGATATTCCAGATGTTTCTCCTTGTAGAATGTTCTACTTGTTTACCCTAGTAATTGAGCTACATATATGTATACCTATTTGTAGTTTATAGACTCTCACATAGGCATATGCGTGTATATATGTGAGTAATACTCGTGACTGTTGACTAACTATGTACATCTGTGTGAGTTATCTCTTCGCTGCCTTGTATGCAAGTGGGTAAACGACGGTTAATGTGTTTATGTGTATTTCCCCGCTGCGTGTATATAAATGTTGCTTGTCGTAATGTGTACATAATGATTTATTTATTTACGCACATACTGCTTAGAATCACCCTAGCGATGTGATGTGAGTATCACTTAGTGATTCTAATATTCGTGGCAATATTCTAGAGTCACCCCTGGTCCACCTTTATGGCGATATCTCGACAAGGCTTCCCCCATTAGAACTAAGGCCCACTCCCTTTTAAAATACTCATTAACACCTTTCGTTTGATACCCATATTGTACAAACGCATTCTAGAGTCACCCCTGGTCCACCTTTATGGGGATTTCTCGAAAAGGCTACCACCTATACAACTACCACCACTCCATTTTAAAACCTTCATTAATACGTTTAATTTAATACCCATATCGTACAAACACATTCTAGAGTCACCCCTGGTCCACCTTTATGGCGATATCTCGAAAAGGCGTCCACTTATAGAACTAAGCCCCACGCCCTTTTTAAAATACTCATTGACACCTTTCGTTTAATACCCATACTGTACAAACGCATTCTAGAGTCACCCCTGGTCTACCTTTATGGGGATATCTCGAAAAGGCGTCCATCTATAGAACTAAGGTCCACTCCCTTTTAAAATACTCATTAACACCTTTCATTTGATACCCATATGGTACAAATAAATTCTAGAGTCAACCCTGATCCACCTTTATGGCGATATCTCGAAAAGGCGTCCACCTATAGAACTAAGCCCACGCCTTTTAAAATTCTCATTAACATCTTTCATTTGGTAACCATATCGTACAAACAAATTCTTACTTTAAATTTAAAGTTAAAGTTAAGGTTAAAGTTAAAGTTAAAGTTCAAGTTAAAATTAAAGTTAAAGTTAAAGTTAACAAGTAAAGAAGGCTAAGTTCGGGTGTAACCGAACATTACATACTCAGTTGAGAGCTATGGAGACAAAATAAGGAAAATCACCATGTAGGAAAATGAACCTAGGGTAACCCTGGAATGTGGTTGTATGACATGTGTATCAAATGGAAGGTACTAAAGAGTATTTTAAGAGAGAGTAGGCCATATTTCTATGGATGGACGCCATTTAGGGATATCGCCATAAAGGTGGACCAGGGCTGACTCTAGAATTCATTTGTACGATATGGGTATCAAATGAAAGGTGTTACTGAGCATTTTAAGAGGGAGCGGGCCTTAGGTCTATCGGTGGACGCCTTTTCGAGATATCACCATTAAGGTGGGCCAGGTGTGACTCTAGAATGTGTTTGTACGATATGGGTATCAAATGAAAGGTGTTAATGAGTATTTTGAAAGGGAATGGGCTTTAGTTCTATAGGTGAACGTCTTTTAGAGAAATCGCCATTAAGGTGGACCAGGGGTGACTCTAGAATATGTGTGTACGATATGGGTATAAAACGAAAGTTGTTAATGAGTATTTTCAAAGGGAGTGATCCTTAGTTCCACAGGTGGACGCCGTTTCGAGATATCGCCATAAAGGTGGACCAGGGGTGACTCTAGGATGTTTGTACGATATGGGTATCAAACGAAAGGTGTTACTGAGCATTTTAAAAGGGAGTGGGCATTAGGCCTATAGATGGACGCCTTTTCGAAATATCGCCATTATAGTGGGCCAGGGGTGACTCTAGAATGTGTTTGTACGATATGGGTATCAAATGAAAGGTGGTAATGAGTATTTTAAAAGGGAGTAATCCTTAGTTGTATAGGTGGAAGCCTTTTCGAGATATCGCCATAAAGGTGGACCAAGGGTGACTCTAGAATGTTTGTACGATATGGGTATCAAACGAAAGGTATTACTGAGAATTTTAAGAGGGAGTGGGCATTAGGTCTATAGGTGGACGCCTTTTCGAGATATCGCCATTAGGGTGGGCCAGGGGTGACTCTAGAATGTGTTTGTACGATATGGGTATCAAACGAAAGGTGTTACTGAGCATTTTAAGAGGGAGTGGGCATTAGGTCTATAGGTTTTTTTGTATGATATGGGAATCAAATGAAAGGTGTTACTGAGCATTTTAAGAGGGAGTGGGCATTAGGTCTATAGGTGGACGCCTTTTCGAGATGTCGCCATTAGGGTGGGCCAGGGGTGACTCTAGAATGTTTGTACGATATGGGTATCAAACGAAAGGTGTTACTGAGCATTTTAAAAGGGAGTGGGCATTAGGCCTATAGGTGGACGCCTTTTCGAAATATCGCCATTAGGGTGGGCCAGGGGTGACTCTAGAATGTGTTTGTACGATATGGGTATCAAATGAAAGGTGGTAATGAGTATTTTAAAAGGGAGTAATCCTTAGTTGTATAGGTGGAAGCCTTTTCGAGATATCGCCATAAAGGTGGACAAAGGGTGACTCTAGAATGTTTGTACGATATGGGTATCAAACGAAAGGTGTTACTGAGCATTTTAGGAGGGAGTGGGCATTAGGTCTATAGGTGGACGCCTTTTCGAGATATCGCCATTAGGGTGGGCCAGGGGTGACTCTAGAATGTTTGTACGATATGGGTATCAAACGAAAGGTGTTACTGAGCATTTTAAGAGGGAGTGGGCATTAGGTCTATAGGTGGACGCCTTTTCGAGATGTCGCCATTAGGGTGGGCCAGGGGTGACTCTAGAATGTTTGTACGATATGGGTATCAAACGAAAGGTGTTACTGAGCATTTTAAGAGGGAGTGGGCATTAGGTCTATAGGTGGCCGCCTTTGCGAGATATCGCCATTAGGGTGGGCAGGGGTGACTCTAGAATGTTTGTACGGTATGGGTATCAAACGAAAGGTGTTACTGAGCATTTTAAGAGGGAGTGGGCATTAGGTCTTTAGGTGGACGCCTTTTTGAGATATCGCCATTAGGGTGGGCCAGGGGTGACTCTAGAATGTTTGTACGATATGGGTAAATAACGAAAGGTGATACTGAGCATTTTAAGAGGGAGTGGGCATTAGGTCTATAGGTGGTCGCCTTTTCGAGATATCGCCATTAGGGTGGGCCAGGGGTGAATGTAGAATGTGTTTGTACGATATGGATATCAAATTAAAGGTATTAATGAGGGTTTTAAAAGCGAGTGGCCCTTAGATGTATATGTGAAGGCGTTTTCGCGATATCGACCAAAATGTGGACCAGGTGATCCAGAAAATCATCTGTCGGGTACTGCTAATTTATTTATATATGCAATACCACTAACAGTATTCCTGCCAAGATTTCATACGCTGTTGATTTCGCCTTGTAGAACTTTTTCATTTTCTTCCACTTAATATGGTAGGTGTCACACCCATTTTACAAAGTTTTTTCCAAAGTTATATTTTGCGTCAATAAACCAATCCAATTACCATGTTTCATCCCTTTTTTCGTATTTGGTATAGAATTATGGCATTTTTTTCATTTTTCGTAATTTTCGATATCGATAAAGTGGGCGTGGTTATGGTCGGATTTCGGCCATTTTTTATGCCCAGATAAAGTGAGTTCAGATAAGTACGTGGACTAAGTTTAGTAAAGATATATCGATTTTTGTTCAAGTTATTGTGTTAACGGCCGAGCGGAAGGCCAGACCGTGGACTGTGTATAAAAACTGGTCGTGGCTTACACCGATTTCGCCCATTTTCACAGAAAACAGTTACCGTCATTAGAATCTATGCCCCTACCAAATCTAAGAAGGATTGGTAAATTTTTGTTCGACTTATGGCATTAAGAGTATTCTAGACAAACTAAATGAAAATGGGCGGAGCCACGCCCATTTTGAAATTTTCTTTTATTTTTGTATTTTGTTGCATCATATCATTACTGGAGTTGAATTTTGACTTAATTTACTTCTATACAGTAAAAATATTAAATTTTTTGTTACAATTTGAATTAAAAAAAATTTTTTTTAAAAAAGTGGGCGTGTTCTTCATCCAATTTTGCTAATTTTATTAAGCATACATATAGTAACAGGAGCATCGTTCATGCCAAATTTCATCATGATATCTTCAAC
Organism: Eurosta solidaginis; assembly: GCF_040869045.1. NCBI lineage: Eukaryota > Metazoa > Arthropoda > Insecta > Diptera > Tephritidae > Eurosta > Eurosta solidaginis. Next base: position 160,275 of record NW_027137109.1, on the reverse strand, counting down.
GACTGCCAAATTACAGCTTGCAAAACTTTTAAATTACCTTCTTGTAAAAGTGGGCGGTGCCACTCCCATTGTCCAAAATCTTACTAACTTTCTATTCTGCGTCATAACATCAACCCATCTACCAAGTTTCGTCGCTTTATCCGCCTTTGGCAATGAATTATCGAATTTTTTCGGTTTTTCGAAATTTTCGATATCGAAAAAATGGGCGTGGTTATAGTCCGATATCGTTCATTTTAAATAGCGATCTGAGATGAGTGCCCAGGAATCTACGTACCAAATTTCATCAAGATACCTCAAAATTTACTCAAGTTATCGTGTTAACGGGCAGACGGACGGACGGACGGAGGGACATGGCTCAATCAAATTTTTTTTCGATACTGATGATTTTGATATATGGAAGTCTATATCTATCTCGATTCCTTTATACCTGTACAACCAACCGTTATACAATCAAAGTTAATATACTCTGTGAGCTCTGCTCAACTGAGTATAAAAATAAAGTTAAAGTTTAAGACAAAACTTGAATTAATATCAAAGAAAACAAAATGTTGTATAAATATTATAATTGCATAAGTTGATAATATGCAATAGCTTTACCGCGGCAGTCCCCGAGTGCCACACGTCCTTTTTTATGCCAATGCATTTCAGCATGTGCATCATGACCTCCTATGCGAATGCATTTTTATGCATATTTAAATACCGACCATACACAGTCATATTGCACTCATATTACAATGTTGACCCACATAAATTACGTTCACTCCAATACAGCGGGAGTTCAACGTCATGTGAATGCAGACAACAACAAGCATATCCATTTGCATTTGTTTGTATACCCTTGCTCAATGAGTCACACTAACAAGCACACGTGCCTGTTAGAATGCCCGATCGCCAGTGTCTGTTTGTCAATGGGACGTCATAAGCAATATTTGCTGACTTGGCACATATGAAATAGAATGTAGTTATTTCTAGTATGTAAGTATGTAAATGTTCTAATAGTATTGTAAGTAATTTTACTATAAAATAGAAAGTATTCAAGAATAAAAATCAATCTGGTGTCTGCGCTGACGATAAGCGCTATTCAACTTATATTTTTGTTTAATTTTACAAACAACTCATAACATGGCGATCCTGCCAGTTTAGATCAATATCGGCAAAACTGCCAAAATAATCTAACTGACTAGAAATTCCGCCAAGCCTAAAAGTGAAAAAGTAAAATTCAGGATTCCTTACCAGTAATGCAAAAAGGAAAAATTCTATTGACATAAACGCTCAAATTTAAGCGAGTATTCATACTGGTGGGCAAAGTCAGCCTTCGTAACAATCCAGGACATTTAAACAATATAAATGGTACTAAAATCCAAAATTTAAATTATAGAGTGATTGTTGAATTAATAAGTAAATTTGAAAGTTTAGACGTCTTATAAAATATTCAGTTAACTTTTGACACATATAAGTTTCAGTTATTCCTTGGTTATGAATGAAATAAGAACAGAGGAGGAATTCCATAGAGAAGCGTGAAAACACAATCAAGGATGTTATAAAAAATTCGGAAAAAATCTTAAAAAATAAAGCCGATAAGCAAGGTCCGAAACCGATCACTATAGAAGAGTATCGGCGAAGGAACAAATTGCCTAAAACAGAAGAAATCCCAGAATTACCTGCCCCAAAAATCCAAAGAAGAAAGCGGGGAGGTAGACAATTTAAGAAAAGAAAAGAAATAGTTGAAACTTACCAAATTCTAAATGTTATAACAAATACAGCAGATAGGATTAAATTAAAAGAAAAAATCCAAGAATTAAGGAAAATTAAATAAAATAAAAATAAAAGAAAGAAAACAAGTAAGGAAGGCTAAGTTCGGGTGTAACCGAACATTACATACTCAATTGAGAGCTATGGAGACAAAATAAGGAAAATCACCATGTAGGAAAATGAACCTAGGGGTAACCCTGGAATGTGGTTGTATGACATGTGTATCAAATGGAAGGTATTTTTAGTTCCAAAATTGAAATAAAAAAGGAACTATTTTTATGTAATATTAATATATTTTTAATTGAATCGTTAGTACAAAAATTGAATTTTCACAAGAATGAAAATTTTTGAAGTAAGTAAATTCAAAATTGAAAACCAAAAAATACATGAATACATTTAAAAATAATAACAAAATTACAAAGTAAAATATTGTAAAGTTAAAATTATAAACAAACCCTACAATACTCCCCCTTCAAGAAAAATCAACATCAAACAAATTAAAAGTAACTCTCTTTTTAAGTGTATTATTAGTGTTGTTTGTATCTGTTGTTTCAATTATTGCTGGTTTTAATCTGTCAATTGGAATAGTTTTAATAGTATCATTGATTTCCAATTTAAAATATTTTCGTTCTTTTTCCACAATTTTGTAAGGTCCCTCATATGGTTGCTGTAATGAGCGTTTATCTATAACTCGAACAAATGCAAATTTACAAGATTGAAGATCTTTTGGAACATAAATTCCTGTATCATAATTTCTATGATGACTTAAATTTGATTTAATATTCCGAAAATATTCACGTAAACTACTTAAAATTTCAGTTGATGAATTATTCTCAGCTGATGGAACAACAAGTTCCCCCGGTAAACGTACATTTTGACCTAAAACCATTTCCGCTGGTGTAGCTGAAATATCCTCTATGTAAATAGATCGCAACCCAAGTAGTATGACAGGTAACTCGTCATACCAATTGTTTGATCCATCTCTAGCCATTATAGTAACTTTTAGCTGCCTATGAAATCTTTCAACCATACCATTTCCTTCAGGGTGATAAGCCGAAGTAGTAATATGATGACTACCGAGTAATTTGGTTAACTCTAAAAACAATTTTGATGTGAATTGGCTACCTTGGTCGGTGGTTATTTTCAATGGAACTCCAAAACGAGATATATATTCTTTGAAAAATTTGTTCGCAATTGTTGACGCTGAAATATCTTTTAGAGCATATGCCTCTGGCCAACGAGTAAATCTATCAATTATTGTTAAAATAAAACGATGTCCTTTCGAAATAGGTAACGGTCCAACTATATCTAGATGTATATGCTCAAATCTATTCTTAGGAATGGGAATTTTGACAACAGGAGACTTTGTGTGACGATAAACTTTGCATTTTTGACAGTTAAGACACTCTTTTGACCAACTATTAATATCTTTAGTCATGTTAGACCAAAAATAGTTTTTAATTATGAGTCGCCGTGTAGCTCTTTTACCAGGATGTGCAATTCCATGCAGCATGTCAAATACCGTCTTCCGTAATTTACTCGGTACAAATGGTCTAGGTGTATCTCCAGAAACTTCACACCAAATATTGAAATTTAATATAGGTATATTAATTAACTTCAAATTTAAAAATTGTATTTTAGATATTAGTTCGTTTAAATCTCTGTCATTTTGTTGTTCGCTTTGTAAAATTTTGAAATGCAGCTCTGTATTGTGTATTGCATTAACCTCGAAAGCTCTAGATAGCGTATCTGCTACAACATTGGATTCTCCTTTAATGTATTGTACGTCATCAGTAAATAGTGCTATAAACTCAAACTGTCTCGTTTGTCTGGGACTCCGTTCTGTTTTTGAATTTAAAGCTGTAGTTAAAGGTTTGTGGTCCGTAAAAACTGTAAATTGTCGTCCTTCCAAAAGATATCGAAAATGTTTTATATTTAAATAAATTGCCAATAATTCCCTATCAAATGCGCTGTACTTAATTTCGGTTGGAGAAAGTTTTTTAGAAAAAAATGCAAGAGGTTCAATTTTGTTATTATATGTTTGTTGTATAACACCACCAATAGCCGTATTAGATGCATCTACTGTTAAAGATAATTTGGCATCTTTGTTAAAATGATTTAACAATATCGTAGATGCAAATTTTTCCTTAATGCATTCAAAAGCTTCACTCGATATATCGTCCCATATTAAAGTTTTGTCACGTTTCTTACTTGTTCTGTTAATTAGATCATAAATTTTGTTCGTAAATTCTGCTAATTTTGGAATATATCTATGGTAATAGTCTACCATGCCTATAAATTTTTGGGCTTGCTTAACTGATTTCGGACGTTCGAAATTGCGAATAGCTGCTACCTTTTCGTCAGAAGGTCGAATACCTGTACCAGAAATATTATGTCCTAAAAAGTCTATATTTGATACGCCAAAAGTACATTTACTTGGTTTAATGTTTAAACCGTACTCTGAAAGGCGTTGAAAAAGTATACGCAAATGTTTTAAATGTTGTTCTTCGTCTTTACTTGCAATAAGTAAATCGTCGATATAAGAATATACAAAATCTAAGTCACTGAATATTTCGTTAATGAATCTTTGGAAAGTTTGTGCAGAATTTCTAAGTCCGAAGGGCATTCGCATGAATTCAAACATACCGAAAGGAGTTGTAATCTCAGTTTTATAAATGTTTTCCTCAGCCACAGGAATTTGGTGATATGCTCTAACTAAGTCTAATTTCGAAAATATATTTTTATTACGAAGATTCATATTAAAATCTTGTATGTGTGGTAAAGGATAACGATCCGGCACAGTTACAATATTTAATCTCCTAAAATCACCGCAAGGACGCCAGTCATTCAACTCTTTTTTAGGTACTAAGTGAAGTGGAGATGCTACTGAAGAATTTGAAGGCCGACAAATGCCTGTTTTTTACTAAAAAATCAAATTCCGTTTTAGCGACTTTGTATTTTATCGGATCTAAGCGCCTGGGTCTAGAAAATGGAAGACTACCTTCCGTTACAAGTCGATGTACCGTTGTATGTTTAACAGGTTTCGTATAATCTGGTTCTGCAAAAAGTGACGGAAACTCTCTTAATAATTTCGTAAATTTATTATCAACCGCAAATAACTTTGGTAAAGGAATGTTACAAAAAGAAGAAATGGTATTGACCGAAAGATTTGTTAAGGGATCCACTAATCGCTTGTGTTTCATATCAATAAGGAGACCATATTTACAAAGAAAGTCTGCTCCAATTATTGGCTTAGCTATATCCGCTATCAAAAATGTAAAGGGAAATTCACGTCTTAAACCTAAATTTTTGTTTAAAAGCCTTTTCCCATATGTGGAAATTGTTGAACCATTAGCTGCTGTAAGAATTATATCTGTACGTTTCGTATGTGGAAATTTACACAATGGTAACACTGAAATTTCTGCTCCACTATCGATCAAAAAATGTAGTTTATTATCTTTATCAAAAATGAACAAGCGACGAGTTGAAAATTCCAAATTACCGTTGTTCGTCGCTGCAACAACGGTTGAATTTAGTTTGTTGAATCTTTATTTTTATTATAAGAACACGGTTGTTCACAATTTCGGGCATTACTTCCAAACTTGTAGTGAAATCTACACAGCCAATTTGGATTATTACGCGAATTGGAACGACGTCTAAATGAATTTCTAAAATAATTTCTGGAATTCGACCGTGATCTAGATTGATTTTGATAAACTTGAGTTTTTATTTCAGATAATTCTAAAGAAAGTTTTTGAAAATTTTCAGACATCAAAGAAGTAGTTTTAACCAAATTTTCAACAACAGAATTTTGCGCTACTAAATTCGAAACCGCGTTAACCGAATATACTTCATTTTTATTTAGGACTTCCCAAATATTATCAGCGAGTTTTGTCAATTCGTTTATATTAGTTGAATTGGAACTAGCTAAAATCGCACTTAAATTTTTGGGAAGTTTTCTTATCCAAATCTTTTTAAGAATATTTTCACTGAAATTTGAACCGGCAAGTAAAATCAATGATCGATAAAATTCTGAGGGTTTACGATCTCCCATCTCAGAATCACTAAAAATTTTATCTAGTTTTGAACTGTCACTTAATGAATGCCTTTCTATTAAGATTTTCTTAAGTTCAGAAAACTTATTAACTTGGGGGGGATTTTGAATAAAATCTAAAACCGTTAAAATTACTTCCTTGGAAGCGCGGTAATAATATGTTCATATTTTGTGTTCTCTTGCGTTATATTTTTAGTACTAAATTGTGTTTCTGCATGGATAAACCAAGCTTCTGGACAACTAGTCCAAAATTGTGGAAGTTTAATTGATGTTGCGCAAATTTCATTTGATGTTATATTTTTGTAAGGATTCGAAATATGATCAGAAAAATTCTCATTCGGTAAATCAATTAGTGAGTCATTTAAATTCCTTGTGAGTGTAGTTTGTATGTTGTGTGTATTGTTGTGTGGGGAGTGAAACATATTAACCGTTTTGAAAAAGAAAGTTAGAGAATAAAATAGCAAATTTGACAAGGGATGACAAAAAGTCGTTCCCTGTTAGAAAATCAATAAAACAAAATTAATATAAATCAGTAAAACAGTTATATAATTTATATTAAATAAATACTATACTGAATTGAAGGAAGAGTTCACAATTTAAAATTTTTTAATTTTGCTACTACCTTATGGAATGTAAATAGTCCTAAATAAGTTACCAATTGAATGTAAATAAATTGGCTTAATTACTCTAGATTTAGTATCAATATGAAATTGTTTTTTTGAGATGCAGGAAGATGAAATTGTTGCTAGTATTATATCAGAAGTATCATTTACGTTGTGTAATTCTTACTTTATTAACAATAACGATAGCGAAAGTGACGGAAGTGTCATTGATAACATCAGAGGTTGTTAAGGTTGATATAATCAGTGGTCGGTATTGCTATGAAACCAGCTCTATCTTAATTCTAGGCGCAGCAAAATACACGGTATGTACGAAGACGCACACAGCTAATAGCGTTGAGAACAATAATCGTAGTGACTAATTGTGAATGGAATGTTTGTATATCACCATAAAATTTGTTGTAATATAAGCTCCTAAATGTATCTGCAACTGCATCTAAAATTTTGCTGTAATATTAGTTCTTCTATGTATCTGCAACTGCATCTAGAATTTTGCTGTAATATTAGTTCTTCTATGTATCTGCAACTGCATCTAGAATTTTGCTGTAATATTAGTTCTTCTATGTTAATATTAGTTCTTCTATGTTAATATTAGTTCTTCTATGTTAAACCGTTATAATGCCAAGAAATTATATACGATGACCGATATGGATACGGTTATCACACATTCAAAAAACAATTACTGCACTCGACAAAAGGCGGGATCTCCAATTGTAGTTCCAATATTGAAATAAAAAAGGAACTATTTTTATGTAATAATTAATATATTTTTAATTGAATCGTTAGTACAAAAATTGAATTTTCACAACAATGAAAATTTTTGAAGTAAGTAAATTCAAAATTGAAAACCAAAAATACATGAATACATTTAAAAATAATAACAAATTTACAAAGTAAAATATTGTAAAGTTAAAATTATAAACAAACCCTACAGTATTAAAGAGTATTTTAATAGAGAGTAGGCCATATTTCTATGGATGGACGCCATTTAGGGATATCGCCATAAAGGTGGACCAGGGCTGACTCTATAATTTGTTTGTACGATATGGGTATCAAATGAAAGGTGTTACTGAGCATTTTAAGAGGGAGCGGGCCTTAGGTCTATCGGTGGACGCCTTTTCGAGATATCACCATTAAGGTGGGCCAGGGGTGACTCTAGAATGTGTTTGTACGATATGGGTATCAAATGAATGGTGGTAATGAGTATTTTAAAAGGGAATGGGCTTTAGTTCTATAGGTGAACGCCTTTTCGAGAAATCGCCATAAAGGTGGACCAGGGGTGACTCTAGAATATGTGTGTACGATATGGGTATCAAACGAAAGGTGTTAATGAGTATTTTCAAAGGGAGTGATCCTTAGTTCCATAGGTGGATGCCGTTTCGAGATATCGCCATAAAGGTGGACCAGGGGTGACTCTAGAATGTTTTTGTACGATATGGGAATCAAATGAAAGGTGTTACTGAGCATTTTAAGAGGGAGTGGGCATTAGGTCTATAGGTGGACGCCTTTTCGAGATGTCGCCATTAGGGTGGGCCAGGGGTGACTCTAGAATGTTTGTACGATATGGGTATCAAACGAAAGGTGTTACTGAGCATTTTAAAAGGGAGTGGGCATTAGGTCTATAGGTGGACGCCTTTTCGAGATATCGCCATTAGGGTGGGCCAGGGTGACTCTAGAATGTTTTTGTACGATATGGGAATCAAATGAAAGGTGTTACTGAGCATTTTAAGAGGGAGTGGGCATTAGGTCTATAGGTGGACGCCTTTTCGAGATATCGCCATAAAGGTGGAGCAAGGGTGACTCTATAATGTTTGTACGATATGGGTATCAAACGAAAGGTGTTACTGAGCATTTTAAGAGGGAGTGGGCATTAGGTCTATAAGTGGACGCCTTTTCGAGATATCGCCATTAGGGTGGGCCAGGGGTGACTCTAGAATGTGTTTGTACGATATGGGTATCAAACGAAATGTGTTACTGAGCATTTTAAGAGGGAGTGGGCATTAGGTCTATAGGTGGACGCCTTTTCGAGATATCGCCATTAGGGTGGGCCAGGTGTGCCTCTAGAATGTTTGTACGATATGGGTATCAAACGAAAGGTGTTACTGAGCATTTTAAGAGGGAGTGGGCATTAGGTCTATAGATGGACGCCTTTTCGAGATATCGCCATTAGGGTTGGCAGGGGTTACTCTAGAATGTGTTTGTACGATATGGGTATCAAATGAAAGGTGGTAATGAGTATTTTAAAAGGGAGTAATCCTTAGTTCTATAGGTGGACGCCTTTTCGAGATATCGCCATAAAGGTGGACCAAGGGAGACTCTAGAATGTTTGTACGATATGGGTATCAAACGAAAGGTGGTAATGAGTATTTTAAAAGGGAGTAATCCTTAGTTCTATAGGTGGACGCCTTTTCGAGATATCGCCATTAGGGTGGGCCAGGTGTGACTCTAGAATGTTTGTACGATATGGGTATCAAACGAAAGGTGTTACTGAGCATTTTAAGAGGGAGTGGGCATTAGGTCTATAGGTGGACGCCTTTTCGAGATATCGCCATTAGGGTGGGCCAGGTGTGCCTCTAGAATGTTTGTACGATATGGGTATCAAACGAAAGGTGTTACTGAGCATTTTAAGAGGGAGTGGGCATTAGGTCTATAGGTGGACGCCTTTTCGAGATATCGCCATTAGGGTGGGCCAGGGGTGACTCTAGAATGTTTGTACGATATGGGTATCAAACGAAAGGTGTTACTGAGCATTTCAAGAGGGAGTGGGCATTAGGTCTATAGGTGGCCGCCTTTTCGAGATATCGCCATTAGGGTGGGCAGGGGTGACTCTAGAATGTGTTTGTACGATATGGGTATCAAATGAAAGGTGGTAATGAGTATTTTAAAAGGGAGTAATCCTTAGTTCTATAGGTGGACGCCTTTTCGAGATATCGCCATAAAGGTGGACCAAGGGTGACTCTAGAATGTTTGTACGATATGGGTATCAAACGAAAGGTGTTACTGAGCATTTTAAGAGGGAGTGGGCATTAGGTCTATAGGTGGACGCCTTTTCGAGATATCGCCATTAGGGTGGGCCAGGGTGACTCTAGAATGTGTTTGTACGATATGGGTATCAAATGAAAGGTGGTAATGAGTATTTTAAAAGGGAGTAATCCTTAGTTCTATAGGTGGACGCCTTTTCGAGATATCGCCATAAAGGTGGACCAAGGGAGACTCTAGAATGTTTGTACGATATGGGTATCAAACGAAAGGTGTTACTGAGCATTTTAAGAGGGAGTGGGCATTAGTTCTATAGGTGGACGCCTTTTCTAGATATCGCCATTAGGGTGGGCCAGGTGTGACTCTAGAATGTTTGTACGATATGGGTATCAAACGAAAGGTGTTACTGAGTATTTTAAGAGGGAGTGGGCATTAGGTCTATAGGTGGACACCTTTTCGAGATATCGCCATTAGGGTGGGCCAGGGGTGACTCTAGAATGTTTGTACGATATGGGTATCAAATGAAAGGTGTTACTGAGCATTTTAGGAGGGAGTGGGCATTAGGTCTATAGGTGGACGCCTTTTCGAGATATCGCCATTAGGGTGGGCTAGGGGTGACTCTAGAATATTTGTACGATATGGGTATCAAACGAAAGGTGTTACTGAGCATTTTAAGAGGGAGTGGGCGTTAGGTCTTTAGGTGGACGCCTTTTTGAGATATCGCCATTAGGGTGGGCCAGGGGTGACTCTAGAATGTTTGTACGATATGGGTAAATAACGAAAGGTGATACTGAGCATTTTAAGAGGGAGTGGGCATTAGGTCTATAGGTGGACGCCTTTTCGAGATATCGCCATTAGGGTGGGCCAGGTGTGCCTCTAGAATGTTTGTACGATATGGGTATCAAACGAAAGGTGTTACTGAGCATTTTAAGAGGGAGTGGGCATTAGGTCTACAGGTGGACGCCTTTTCGAGATATCGCCATTAGGGTGGGCCAGGGGTGACTCTAGAATGTTTGTACGATATGGGTATCAAACGAAAGGTGTTACTGAGCATTTCAAGAGGGAGTGGGCATTAGGTCTATAGGTGGCCGCCTTTTCGAGATATCGTCATTAGGGTGGGCAGGGGTAACTCTAGAATGTGTTTGTACGATATGGGTATCAAATGAAAGGTGGTAATGAGTATTTTAAAAGGGAGTAATCCTTAGTTCTATAGGTGGACGCCTTTTCAAGATATCGCCATAAAGGTGGACCAAGGGTGACTCTAGAATGTTTGTACGATATGGGTATCAAACGAAAGGTGTTACTGAGCATTTTAAGAGGGAGTGGGCATTAGGTCTATGGTGGACGCCTTTTCGAGATATCGCCATTAGGGTGGGCCAGGGTGACTCTAGAATGTGTTTGTACGATATGGGTATCAAATGAAAGGTGGTAATGAGTATTTTAAAAGGGAGTAATCCTTAGTTCTATGGGCGGACGCCTTTTCGAGATATCGCCATAAAGGTGGACCAAGGGTGACTCTAGAATGTTTGTACGATATGGGTATCAAACGAAAGGTGTTACTGAGCATTTTAAGAGGGAGTGGGCATTAGGTCTATAGGTGGACGCTTTTTCGAGATATCGCCATTAGGGTGGGCCAGGTGTGACTCTAGAATGTTTGTACGATATGGGTATCAAACGAAAGGTGTTACTGAGCATTTTAAGAGGGAGTGGGCATTAGGTCTATAGGTGGACGCTTTTTCGAGATATCGCCATTAGGGTGGGCCAGGTGTGACTCTAGAATGTTTGTACGATATGGGTAAATAACGAAAGGTGATACTGAGCATTTTAAGAGGGAGTGGGCATTAGGTCTATAGGTGGACGCCTTTTTGAGATATCGCCATTAGGGTGGGCCAGGGGTGACTCTAGAATGTTTGTACGATATGGGTATCAAACGAAAGGTGTTACTGAGCATTTTAAGAGAGAGTGGGCATTAGGTCTATAGGTGGACGCCTTTTCGAGATATCACCATTAGGGTGGGCCAGGGTGACTCTAGAATGTGTTTGTACGATATGGGTATCAAATGAAAGGTGGTAATGAATATTTTAAAAGGGAGTAATCCTTAGTTCTATAGGCGGACGCCTTTTCGAGATATCGCCATAAAGGTGGACCAAGGGTGGCTCTAGAATGTTTGTACGATATGGGTATCAAACGAAAGGTGATACTGAGCATTTTAAGAGGGAGTGGGCATTAGGTCTATAGGTGGACGCCTTTTCGAGATATCGCCATTAGGGTGGGCCAGGGGTGACTGTAGAATGTGTTTGTACGATATGGATATCAAATTAAAGGTATTAATGAGGGTTTTAAAAGCGAGTGGCCCTTATATGTATATGTGAAGGCGTTTTCGCGATATCGACCAAAATGTGGACCAGGTGATCCAGAAAATCACCTGTTGGGTACTGCTAATTTATTTATATATGCAATACCACTAACAGTATTCCTTCCAAGATTCCATACGCTGTTGATTTCGCCTTGTAGAACTTTTTCATTTTCTTCTACTTAATATGGTAGGTGTCACACCCATTTTACAAAGTTTTTTCCAAAGTTAAATTTTGCGTCAATAAACCAATCCAATTACCATGTTTCATCCCTTTTTTCGTATTTGGTATAGAATTATGGCATTTTTTTCATTTTTCGTATTTTTCGATATCGATAAAGTGGGCGTGGTTATGGTCGGATTTCGGCCATTTTTTATACCAGGATAAAGTGAGTTCAGATAAGTACGTGGACTAAGTTTAGTAAAGATATATCGGTTTTTGTTCAAGTTATTGTTTTAAGGGCCGAGCGGAAGGCCAGACGGGGGACTGTGTATAAAAACTGGTCGTGGCTTACACCGATTTCGCCCATTTTCACAGAAAACAGTTACCGTCATAGAACCTATGCCCCTACCAAATTTAAGAAGGTTTGGTAAATTTTTGTTCGACTTATGGCATTAAAAGTATTCTAGACAAACTAAATGAAAATGGGCGGAGCCACGCCCATTTTGAAATTTTCTTTTATTTTTGTATTTTCTTGCATCATATCATTACTGGAGTTGAATTTTGACTTAATTTAATTATATACAGTAAAAATATTAAATTTTTTGTTAAAATTTGAATTAAAAAAAATTTTTTTTTAAAAAGTGGGTGTGTTCTTCATCCAATTTTGCTAATTTTTATTTAGCACATATATAGTAATTGTAGTAACGTTCCTTCCAAATTTAATCATGATATCTTCAACTACTGCCAAATTACTGCTTGCAAAACTTTTAAATTACCTTCTTGTAAAAGTGGGCGGTGCCACGCCCATTATCCAAAATCTTACTAACTTTCTATTCTGCGACATAACGTCAACCTATCTACCAAGTTTCATCGCTTTATCCGCCTTTGGCAATGAATTATCGCATTTTTTCGGTTTTTCGAAATTTTGGATACCAAAAAAATGGGCGTGGTTATAGTACGATATCGTTCATTTTAAATAGCGATCTGAGATGAGTGCCCAGGAATCTACGTACCAAATTTCATCAAGATATCTCAAAATTTACTCAAGTTATCGTGTTAAGGGACAGACGGACGGACGGACGGACGGACATGGCTCAATCAAATTTTTTTTCGATACTGATGATTTTGATATATGGAAGTCTATATCTATCTCGATTCCTTTATACCTGTACAACCAACCGTTATCCAATCAAAGTTAATATACTCTGTGAGCTCTGCTCAACTGAGTATAATAATAATAATGTTTTCCAATTTAATTTTATAGAAAATGGCTAGGAAAATTCACTAAAATATCTTGGTGGACTAAAATAGCTCAAGGCATAATTATAGCGATAGCTGGCTATGAATTTGGCAAAGAAAATACTGAGAAAAGTTCTGCAAATAAATTAATCACATATGAACCAAAACCGAGTGTAGAAAATAAAGAAGAAAATCCAGATAAATGGCTAATTATATTTGCATGCGTAATTACATTCTTGATTGTCACACTTGCAATTTTAATAAAAAACAAGTAAGGACGGGACTGTCTTCGGCTGTGCCGAAGACTTCATACCTTTCATGAATGGGGCTGAACAATAATCTTATCTCGTTCGTAATCTCCGAATAATCGGATGTATAGGATGAGAAATATATAGTGAACAGATCTACATACCTAAACGATTTTTAAGATAAATATAAAATAAACAAGTAAGGAAGGCTAAGTTCGGGTGTAACCGAACATTACATACTCAGTTGAGAGCTACGGAGACAAAATAAGGAAAATCACCATGTAGGAAAATGAACCTAGGGTAACCCTGGAATGTGGTTGTATGACATGTGTATCAAATGGAAGGTATTAAAGAGTATATTAAGAGAGAGTAGGCCATATTTCTATGGATGGACGCCATTTAGGGATATCGCCATAAAGGTGGACCAGGGCTGACTCTAGAATTTGTTTGTACGATATGGGTATCAAATGAAAGGTGTTACTGAGCATTTTAAGAGGGAGCGGGCCTTAGGTCTATCGGTGGACGCCTTTTCAAGATATCACCATTAAGGTGGGCCAGGGGTGACTCTAGAATGTGTTTGTACGATATGGGTATCAAATGAAAGGTGGTAATGAGTATTTTAAAAGGGAATGAGCTTTAGTTCTATATGTGAAAGCCTTTTCGAGAAATCGCCATAAAGGTGGATCAGGGGTGACTCTAGAATATGTGTGTACGATATGGGTATCAAACGAAAGGTGTTAATGAGTATTTTCAAAGGGAGTGATCCTTAGTTCCATAGGTGGACGCCGTTTCAAGATATCGCCATAAAGGTGGACCAGGGGTGACTCTAGCATGTTTTTGTACGATATGGGAATCAAATGAAAGGTTTCTACTGAGCATTTTAAGAGGGAGTGGGCATTAGGTCTATAGGTGGACGCCTTTTCGAGATGTCGCCATTAGGGTGGGCCAGGGGTGACTCTAGAATGTTTGTACGATATGGGTATCAAACGAAAGGTGTTACTGAGCATTTTAAAAGGGAGTGGGCTTTAGGCCTATAGGTGGACGCCTTTTCGAAATATCGCCATTAGGGTGGGCCAGGGTGACTCTAGAATGTGTTTGTACGATATGGGTATCAAATGAAAGGTGGTAATGAGTATTTTAAAAGGGAGTCATCCTTAGTTGTATAGGTGGAAGCCTTTTCGAGATATCGCCATAAAGGTGGACCAAGGGTGACTCTAGAATGTTTGTACGATATGGGTATCAAACGAAAGGTGTTATTGAGCATTTTAAGAGGGAGTGGGCATTAGGTCTATAGGTGGACGCCTTTTCGAGATATCGCCATTAGGGTGGGCCAGGGGTGACTCTAGAATGTGTTTGTACGATATGGGTATCAAACGAAAGGTGTTACTGAGCATTTTAGGAGGGAGTGGGCATTAGGTCTATAGGTGGACGCCTTTTCGAGATATCGCCATTAGGGTGTGCCAGGGGTGACTCTAGAATGTTTGTACGATATAGGTATCAAACCAAAGATGTTACTGAGCATTTTAAGAGGGAGTGGGCATTAGGTCTATAGGTGGCCGCCTTTTCGAGATATCGCCATTAGGGTGGGCAGGGTGACTCTAGAATGTGTTTGTACGATATGGGTATCAAATGAAAGATGGTAATGAGTATTTTAAAAGGGAGTAATCCTTAGTTCTGTAGGTGGACGCCTTTTCGAGAAATCGCCATAAAGGTGGACCAAGGGTGACTCTAGAATGTTTGTACGATATGGGTATCAAACGAAAGGTGTTACTGAGCATTCTAAGACGGAGTGGGCATTAGGTCTATAGGTGGACGCTTTTTGGAGATATCGCCATTAGGGTGGACCAGGTGTGACTCTAGAATGTTTGTACGATATGGGTATCAAACGAAAGGTGTTACTGAGCATTTTAAGAGGGAGTGAGCATTAGGTCTATAGGTGGACACCTTTTCGAGATATCGCCATTAGGGTGGGCCAGGGGTGACCCTAGAATGTTTGTACGATATGGGTATCAAACGAAAGGTGTTACTGAGCATTTTAAAAGGGAGTGGGCTTTAGGCCTATAGGTGGACGCCTTTTCGAAATATCGCCATTAGGGTGGGCCAAGGGTGACTCTAGAATGTGTTTGTACGATATGGGTATCAAATGAAAGGTGGTAATGAGTATTTTAAAAGGGAGTAATCCTTAGTTGTATAGGTGGAAGCCTCTTCGAGATATCGCCATACATCTTACTAACTTTCTATTCTGCGTCGTAACTTCAACCCATCTACCAAGTTTCATCGCTTTATCCGCCTTTGGCAATGAATTATCGCATTTTTTCTGTTTTTCGAAATTTTCGATATCGAAAAAATGGGCGTGGTTATAGTCCGATATCGTTCATTTTAAATAGCGATCTGAGATGAGTGCCCAGGAATCTACGTACCAAATTTCATCAAGATACCTCAAAATTTACTCAAGTTATCGTGTTAACGGACAGACGGACGGACGGACATGGCTCAATCAAATTTTTTTTCGATACTGATGATTTTGATATGGAAGTCTATATCTATCTCGATTCCTTTATACCTGTACAACCAACCGTTATCCAATCAAAGTTAATATACTCTGTGAGCTCTGCTCAACTGAGTATAAAAATAGGTAGGTTCTTTGTGTGAGGATGCAAAGCTTCACGTTTTTTGTGGTCTGCATGTAAAAAATATGACTACGAATCAGGTATTTCAAAAATATGTGACGTAAACGTAACTATTTGATGAAATTTGATGAATTTTGAAGCTTCTAGCCGTAAAAAAGGGGCAAAAATATCAGTTTATATGAAGTATATAATATATATACCACCGATCTCTATGATTTTTTTCTGAACAATCGGTTGTATGAGATATATACTATGTATTCCACCGATCTCAATGATTTTTTCAGACATCAATATATGCTATACACGTAAGCATTTGGTGAAATTTGAAGCTTCTAGCTGTTAAAATGGGGCAGAAATCGCAAAAAAAATATATATATACCATATATACCATCATATATATATTATATATATCACCGATCTCTATGATTATTTGACACAACAATAAATACTACATACGTAAGCAATCGGTGAAATTTGAAGCGTATAGCTGTTAAAATGGGGTCGAAATTGCGAAAAGTTTCTTATCTGAACAATTGGTTATATGAGATATATACTATATATACAACCGATCTCTATGATTTTTTCAGACAACAATATATGCTATATACGCAAGTATTCGGTGAAATTTGAAGCTTCTAGCTGATAAAATGGGGCTAAAATTTGCGAAAATATATATATATATCTATATATACCACCATATATATACTATAAATACCACCGATTTTATGATTTTTTCAGACAACAATATATGCTATATACGTAAGCATTCGTTGAAATTTGAATTTTTTCAGGCAACAATATGTGCAATATACGAAAGTATATGGTGAAGTTTGAAGCTTCAATCTGTTAAATTGGGTTAGATATTACAAAAATCCTCTTTTTCTGAAAAATCGGTTGTATGGAGGATATATGCTATAGTGGTCCGATCCGGTCGGTTCCGACAAATGTCTAATCGGACACCCAAATACACCCGCTCACCAAATTTTATCAAGATATCTCAAAAATTGAGGGACTAGTTTGCATACAAACAGACAAACGGACAGACGGACATACGGACATGGCTAAATCAACTAAGCTCTTCAACCTGATTATTTCGGTATACTTAATGGTGGGTCTATCTATTTTCCTTTAAGGACTTACAATTTTCGGTTTCGTGACGAAATTAATATACCATTTCATTTTCATGAAAGGTATAATTACATAAAAAGTAAATTGATACAATCAAATTACGTACAACAACGCATTTAAAAAAAATGAATAAATGGCAAGCAATTCACGAAAAATTATCTGAAGAAAAAATTAAAGCGGAAAAAGCATAGAAATGCATAAACAAAAACGCCACGATAAAGCTAGAAACTATAGTTAAACATTTAAACACGATCTTACGATCCCCAAATAATATAGGTCAGATAATCAATACAGTAAATAAAATACTCACTAATGAAGATCAAACAGAAGCTTACCAATTCTTTTCCCACGTACGCGACAAATTAGTATCCTCTTTAGCAAGATACAACATAGAAATACCGATACCAACTACAGTAGAAGAAAATCTTCAAGTTGATTTTAGCTCAGATCTAACCGCACTTTCCCGAAAACGCACCCCATCACCAGCATTAACCCTGCAAAAATCGCGAGTACTCCATGCATGCATGTATGGAGTACTCGCTATGGACCAACCGAGTACTCCAAAATTAACCACAATTCATACAAAAAATATGGTCCAATTAACATTGCGATGTCCTAGGACTGGACCATATTTTCCAGCTCCGCAATACATCAGAGTAATCCATGGAGTACCTACAGTCCAATAAACATCGTGTAGTGATTACAATCGTTAAAAACGAGCAATGATCGGCTTACAATGTGTTCGTGTAGAAGCATGGGTTGGTCCATTGCTGCATTACAGAGGAGTATAATGGTAAGTACTCCACTGGACCACATGATCCAACGATTTTTGCAGGGAAGTCACACTTCATCAGTGGAGGAACATAAACCACCAGGTAGCCCACTCATAGCCGTCGCAATGGCACAAACAGTAGTAGATTCATCAAACCTGCCTCATCAGTGCTACCAGAATTTGATGGCAAGTCTGAAAATGTGCACAGTTTCTTAGATGCCCTTGATATTCTCGACCAAATCAAGGATGATCATGAAGCCTTAGCTATAACCATGATAAAGATCAAGCTAAAAGGTACTGCAAGAAACTTTATTGGCAACGAAACTACTATTTCAAAAATAAAATTAAAATTGAGAACGGCAATAAAAGGCGAGTCAGTGGAGGCTTTGACAGCAAAACTCCTAAATATCCAACAGCGCAGCAAAACTGCAAATCAATACACAGCGGAAATAGGAAAAATAACTAGGTCCTTGGAGGGAGCATATATCTCGGATGGCTTAAATCCAGACTTGGCAACCAGATATGCAACCCAAGCAGCAGTCAAAGCGATGTGTAAAGTAAAAATGATTATGCAGGCAGGAACGTTCACAGCAATGAACGATGCGATTTCAAAATTTACAAATATCTGTACCGAAATAACGGGTAGCTCAAATAAAATCTTAAATATACGGCAACAAAATCAATACCGGAGTAATTTCCGTGGGGGTTACCGAAGCAACAACTATGGGAATTACCGAGATAGAAGATTGGAACGCAACAGAGATATAATAACAACTTTGGAACAAACAACAATAATAGTAATAATTCCCGACGAGGGTCACAAACCCAAAACAACAACAGACCTTACAACCAGACTCGCAACGTGCGAAGTTTAACTCAGCAGGAAAACCAGGAAACTCCACTTCAAGTTCAGTAAATAGAAAAATATATGTACTAAACCTACATTTAAACAGTTATATATATACAAGAACATCATTAAATAACTCAATTTCCAATTTTTTAGTAGATACAGGACCAGATATCTTAATTATTAAAAAGAATCAAATAGACAATCATGCAAAAATAAATACAACACAAATAATAGAGTTAAAGGACATAACCAACAAAATAGGCACAATGAAAGCGGACTTAAAAGGTGATGACCTTCTAATTATACTCAGTTGAGCAGAGCTCACAGAGTATATTAACTTTGATTGGATAACGGTTGGTTGTACAGGTATAAAGGAATCGAGATAGATATAGACTTCCAAATATCAAAATCATCAGGATCGAAAAAAAATTTGATTGAGCCATATCCGTCCGTCCGTCCGTCCGTCCGTTAACACGATAACTTGAGTAAATTTTGAGGTATCTTGATGAAATTTGGTATGTAGGTACCTGAGTACTCATCTCAGATCGCTATTTAAAATGAACGATATCGGACTATAACCACGCCCACTTTTTCGATATCGAAAATTTCGAAAATCCGAAAAAGTGCGATAATTCATTACCAAAGACCGATAAAGCGAGAAAACTTGGTAGGTGTTTAGGCAGGATGCCTAACTTTTCCGCATCTGATTTCGACCCCCCCAATGCAACTCTGCAAATCGATACTCCAATTAATTTATAACCACCCACACCATCACCCTCATGCATATGCATGCATGTACATGCACGTGTATGTGTGCTTTTTGTCAGCACTCATGCCTATGCATGTCGGGGTTGATGTGTGGGTGCCTTTCCCCTCCAAAACGGAGGATTTTGCGGGTCAACGGTTGTAGCTTGCTATACAACCGGCCTCTTGGATTCCAACCGCCAACCAGCACGCATCTGCCGCCAACGATCTCTGCCGTTTTATACTCAGGTAATATTGTACCCTAGCTATTTATCTTTACTGAATAAAGATCATCCTTTATAACGAGAAATTCTCGTCTATTTGTTTATTTCATTATTCTACACGCCATATTCCCACTGAGATCGACCCCGGTGCGCCGACCTACGACTCAGGATCATACGCACCCCGGCCGAATATTTGGTCCATCTTCACCAGGAATTTGGAATACAGTACCTATATACAGTCCACATCATAAGATCATAGCTGCCCCCACCAAAATTCAAAATTGCAGAAATTGCCATAAAAAGCTATCCGGAGAATTTTGCCACAGCCAACAGCTATACCACAAAAAGTTTACTATTTCACAACAGCGTCAAAACACTGAGCAAGCGACAGCCAGCTGAAGCCGCTGCAACACCACAAGCTACTTGCCACACAGGAATACAAATCACCAAAAAGTTCAAAGTAAGTGCAATATTTCTTGCCACATTTTTTTTTTTGGTTAAAAATAATAATTAAAAAGTGCGAAAATTCCATTTGAAATGCCATACGTGATTATAATTAACCGCGAAAAGTGTGAAAAAACTGTGTAGTGCCAAAAAGAAAATAAGTGCAAACGCGGATCATTAACGTTGTTAAGATTCCTTGTGACTATCTGGCCTGTCCCCCCACCAGCGGTAAGACTCTCCGGACACAGCACAAGGAAGAGGTACACATAACCTCACTTTCACATAAAATTTCACGCCATTCGATTTAAATTTTCTTTTTGCATCACATTATTTTCACTAATTTCTCTAATTAATCTTGTTACACAGTTTTTGTTCTTTGTTGCATAAGATTTATTTCACGGTTTCACGCTTTTCGGCGAGTTTATATCAACGCGAGCACTTAATTTATAATAAAGTTGAAGGTTGAAGTGGCGAGTGGCCCCCTTTTACTTCGCACAAACACATTGGTGTTGATTTCCCCTGCTCCCTGTTTTTAAGGCACAAAAAATCTGCAAAGTCAGACAAAAATAAACAAATTAAGAGTAATAAATCAATTTTGCGTAATTTTAATAGTTGTTGGTTGGGTGATTCGCTCAGGTTTTCAAAGTTATATCCCTTGGTTAATTTGCTCTCCACTTTTCAACCATGAACATGGACTCCTACATTAGATTAAAAAAAAAAATAAATGTAAGGCGCGATAACCTCCGAAGAGATCTAAGGCCGAGCTTCTCTTCCAATTTGCGTCGTGCTCCTCTTGATTTTTCCCTACAAATTGGCCGGACGGGACCTACATGTTTTCTGCCGACTCCGAACGGCATCTGCAAGGCAGATGAGTTTTCACTGAGAGCTTTTCATGGCAGAAATACAATCGGAGCGCTTGCCAGACACTGCCGAGGGGCGACCCCGCTTAGAAAAATTTTCTTCTAATTGAAAAATCTTATTTCTAAAATTTTTGATGTTGCTTTGCCCGGGAGTTGAATCCAGGGCATACGGCGTGATAGGCGGAGCACGCTACCATCACACCACGGTGGCCGCCAACATTAGATTGGCCGATCGAATAATCGAATTCGAGGCCGATTTTAATGACATAAATGCGTCTCTGCACACTATACACACTCTTGCAATACAGCAAAAAGAGTTGCAAGCTAAGTGGGAAAAAGCCGAGACCGCCCTCGAGGAATTGCTTGACTCTGACACGCTCGATGCTAAGAAAATTGCAGCGGTCAAGATCAAGCATAAAGCGGCATATGCCGTATTCCTGAGATGCATGTCGAAGATGGCTGAAACTCAAACTAAATTG
The DNA here is from genome assembly GCF_040869045.1 of Eurosta solidaginis. Classification (NCBI taxonomy): domain Eukaryota; kingdom Metazoa; phylum Arthropoda; class Insecta; order Diptera; family Tephritidae; genus Eurosta; species Eurosta solidaginis. The sequence continues at coordinate 138,736 of NW_027137109.1, read as the reverse complement.
AAGGAGGAAAAAGAGAGGGCAGTCAAACCTGAGGGAGAACGCGAGCGCGAACATAGTATCCGCCTGCCAGCTTGTGATACTGAGGTGTTCAAGGGCGACTACCTATCTTGGCCAACGTTTCGTGACCTGTTCACGGCCATATACAAAAACAACAGTCGCCTAAGCCCGGTAGAAAAGTTGTTCCACCTCAATCAGAAAACTCAAGGTGAGGCAAAGGACATCGTCAAGAAATATCCCTTGACAAATGAAGGCTTCGAAACAGCCTGGAAAAACTTATGTGAGAGATACGAGAATAAGCGGATTCTCGTAAATTCACAACTACAAATTTTGTTTAATCTAAAAAAGATAGATAGCGAGTGCGGCAGCTCTATCAAAACCTTACAGCGCGACATAAATAATTGCTTGGCATCTCTAAAAACACATCAGATCGATGTTTCAAATTGGGATGCGATTATTACCTATTTATGTTCGACAAAATTACCTGAAAATACGTTGGCTCTATGGGAGCAGAGCATTGACCACAAGACGGACATATCCAAGTGGGAGGATATGGACAAATTCTTGTCAAATCGTTTCCAGACACTTGAAACCGTGTCTGGTTTTACAGGGAATGCCACTTCTAAAGTGCAAAAATCAAACACGTCGCGCCAGTCGACGGAAAACCCTACAAAAGACTTGGTGCTTTTCAAACCAAAGTAACCAAGCAAACAACAAAATCAATGTGTAAAATGTGCAAATCTACGGAGCACAGATTACGCAACTGTTCACGTTTTTGCGATTTAAACCCAGTAGAAAGGATTAAATTCGTCAAATCCACAAATGGCTGCCTGAATTGTTTATCCCCAGGACACACAGTGACGAGGTGCACCAGTTCATACAACTGTTCCAAATGCCACTCTCGTCACCACACGCTCCTGCATGCGGACACACTTCAGCAACCGGCGGTACGAAATCCCTTTAAAGATGCGGATAATGCCCCATCAACTTCGGCACAGGCAAGAAAAAGACAGGAATCGGGACAACCATCTTCCTCGGCGAATCAGAATGTCAAATCCTGTCATGCCAATTCCAGCACAGGCGTGCTATTAGGAACTGCTCGCGTACAAATTCACCATAATGGTACCGACTTCTCCGCGCGGGCATTAATTGATTCTGGGTCTGAATGTTCCTTTATAACTGAAAGACTGAAACGCAGAATCAATTTGCCAGCGAGGAAAATGCATGCCCATGTTTCAGGCATCACAAATGCGGTGTCAGCTCAGGTGAGAGAAGCATCCAACATCGAATTACGTTCACCAGTGGATCCCTGCTTCAGCCTGACTACACCCGTACTAGTTCTAGCGAAACTCAATGGGAATCTTCCATCCTGCCATATCAACGCAATGACTATGCAGGCATTCCCAGACTTGATTTTGACAGACAAGAGATTCTACGTCAACGAAGATGTAGACCTCATACTTGGCGGAGACATATATCCCCACATTATAATGAGCGGTATAAAAAAGAATGTGGTAAACACACTCTTAGCCCAAGAGACAGTGTTCGGTTGGATACTAACCGGTCGTATCGAATCACCGAATCCAACGAAGAGCATTATGTCTTTCTACAACGAGGTTGCGTTAGACAATCAACTCAAAGCTTTCTGGGAGGTAGAAAATGTACCCAAAAATAAAATATTAAATGAGGATGAAAGGTACTGCGAACAACTATTTAAAGAAACAACCCAGCGAAGTGAGAATGGAAGGTACACCGTGTCACTACCATTCCGGCAGGATTACCCTAACAATATTAACTTAGGACCATCCCTGAAGCGTGCATGCTCTCAATTCTTCCGGAATGAGGGGCGGCTAATAAAAAACCCAGATTTAGGAAAAGAATATGTTCGAGTGTTGTCAGAATATGAAACGCTTGGACATATGAGAAAATTAAAAAAGAATATCCCATCCGACGATTCGGATCATTACTTCCTGCCCCACCACGCCGTTATTAAGGCAGAAAGTACCACTACAAAGGTACGCGTAGTATTTAATGCCTCGAGCCCTACGGCCAACGGTAATAGCCTAAACGATATTCTCCTCCCAGGCCCAGTTCTACAAGCCGATCTACCCATCCTTATCTTACGTTGGAGACTATACCGTTTCGTCTTCAATAGCGACATCGAAAAGATGTATCGACAAATTTGGGTGAACGAAAATCACACAAAATTTCAACGTATTTTGCATCGCACGTCCCCGAATGACCCTATTAGTCTTTATGAATTAAAGACGGTTACCTTCGGAGTGAATTGCGCTCCATATCTCGCGATAAGAACGCTCCTACAACTGGCAGACGACGTGTCAAACTCACACCCTACAGCGGCTAACATACTACGAGAATACATGTATGTAGATGACGTGTTAGCGGGTGGACATACGATCACATCGACTATTAAAGCCAGAGATGAAATTCGTCAAGTCCTACACTCAGCGGGCTTTCCACTTCGCAAATGGACATCCAATTCAGAGGACATTCTAAGGGACATCCCCAAAGCAGACCTCCTAAATGAAAACTTCCTGGCATTCGAAGATACCAGTTCAGTTAAAGCGTTAGGCATTCGATGGAATGCCCTCTCCGATTTATTTTATTTTAAAGCAGGGACGCTGGACAACCCGGAAAACATTACGAAGAGAGTGATACTATCAGCAATCGCCAAACTTTTCGATCCCTTGGGATGGCTGGCACCAATGGTCATTGTGGCAAAAATACTCATGCAGAGTATTTGGTTGGAAGGCACCGCTTGGGACGAACAAGTATCTACCAGTACGCTGGAACGATGGAAAACCTTCACCGACCAATACCATGAAATCGATAAAATCCGGATACCTAGATGGGTCAACTTTTCACCAGGAACCGACATCGAGATCCATGGATTTTGTGACGCATCCGAGAAGGCTTATGCAGCAGCCATTTACATGCGCGTCAAAACGGATGATAATGTCTGCACGAACCTGCTTCTAGCCAAAACCCGAGTAGCCCCAGTGAAAACTCTTTCTCTTCCACGTTTGGAACTTTGCGGAGCCGTGCTGTTAGCGGAAATCACCGAATCAATTTTCAGGAACCTCAAGTTTGGACCAGAGAAAGTGCACCTTTGGACGGATTCAACTATCGTCCTCGCATGGATAAGGAAACCGCCCTGTTCTTGGTCCACTTTCGTCGGACATCGGATCACCAAGATCATCGACATGGTCGGAAATAAGGACTGGTTGCATGTAAACTCAGAATCTAATCCAGCAGATTTGGGTAGCAGAGGATTATCTGCGTCTGAATTGGTCAACAATTCGTTGTGGTGGCAGGGACCTTATTGGCTGCAAGAAGACACTTCCCAATGGCCAGCACAAGAAAGTGACTACATCACCTCCGTAGAGGAAAAGAGGGCGAAGACCTGCGCAACAACAACAGTAAATACTATCGATGTTCTTCAACGCTTTTCAGACCTACCTAGGGCTTTACGGGTGCTCTCATACGTAATGAGGTTCTACCGAAGAACTCACCCCAAAACAAAAAAATCATTTCAGGTCGAGTCACCCTTAATCTCTCCGGATGAGATCAAATCAGTAACCCAACTCTTAATTAAAATCTATCAGAAACAACATTATAGTTCCGAATATAATGATCTAAAGGCCGGAAAACCAATTGGAGGGAAAAGTGCAATAGTCTCACTTAATCCCTACTTAGACCAAGATGGCATCATTCGGGTAGGAGGGCGACTCGGGGCGTCAAAGGACTTAGCTTTTAATGAACGCCACCCAATCCTCCTCCCATACAACTGCAGGTTATCCCATCTTACAGTCCCAATGTTTCATCAACAAAGTCTGCATGGGGAAAATCAACTCATGTTGCGTCTGATACGCACCCAATACTGGATACCTAACATCAAAACCATGATTAGGGCAACCCTTCATAATTGCAGAGTTTGCACGATACACCGAAAGCGTGCTCAGACCCAACTTATGGGTATTCTCCCTCGTGAACGCACGACATTCAGCCGTGCATTCACGAATACTGGAGTCGACTTCGCCGGACCCTTCGACATCAAAAGTTACCGCGGTAGAGGGTGTCGACTATCCAAAGGCTATGTCTGCCTTTTCGTGTGTTTTTCCACACGAGCAATTCATCTGGAGGCCACTACTGACCTCAGCACGCCATCATTTCTAGCGGCATTTGCCCGTTTCATATCTAGGCGCGGATGCCCAAAAAATATATACTCCGACAATGGTACGAACTTTGTCGGAGCGTCACGATCATTACGATCAGAATTCAAGACCTTTATCTCACAAGCGCGAGAGAACGCTGTCTCAAAGTACAGCCACCAGTCACTCACGTGGCATTTCACCCCTGCGGGCGCTCCTCATATGGGAGGGCTGTGGGAGGCTGGAGTGAAAAGCTTCAAAAGCTACTTCAAAAAGATAGCCTCACCACACAAGTTCACATTCGAGGAATTCCATACACTCTTGTGCCGCATCGAGGCATGCCTAAACTCGCGGCCGCTCAGCCCGGCATCCAATGACCCAACGGACCTTGAGCCGCTTACTCCAGGTCATTTCCTCACTGGCAGTCATCTACTGGCTCCGCCAGAGCCGGATGCTAGTGAGAGCCCTGCCTCGATGATCAATCGGTGGCAGAAACTCAAAGCCCTCCATCACACTTTCTGCAAGCGATGGAAAACCGAATATCTCACCGAGATCCAGAAACGATACAAGTGGAAACATCCACAACCTAATCTGAAACCCGGAGACCTAGTTGTTATCAAAGAGGACAACCTCCAAACCAACGAATGGAGAATGGGGAGAATGGTCAACACACACCCAGGCTCTGATAACCGTGTGCGTGTTGTTGACGTTCATACAACCAGGGGACAGACCACTAGACCAATTACGAAATTGGTACTCCTTCCGTCCCACGACAAGGAGGATTAAATGTAAGGGGCCAAAGCCCGCCTTACAAAACCCAAAAACCAAAACTCTATTTCCCCCAGCTACCTACAATCAGAGGCCCACGGTTGGTGATAGCATAGAAGGCAAATTAAGGAACCCGCGTCTTCGTGTCTCTCTATCCCTAAGCCTGTGGTTCTCCCGAGCCATATATTATAATCAACCCCCCGGTCTCGTGAGGGTGCGAGTCTACCGGAGGGGAAACCTAAGGCGTACTACGCGATGGCAATGGGGAAAGGGAGCGCGGGACATAAAGACGCGTTAAACCACGCGCCGTGATGCCCCGCTATCCCTAAGCTTGTGTCTCTCCCGAGGCCCGAATTATAATCAACCCCCCGGTCTCGTGATGCTGCGAGTCTACCGGAGGGCGATCCTACATCTTCTCTTTTTTTTGTTCTCTACCCCCGGTCTCGTGTCAAGTCTACCGGAGGGAATCCTACACCTGACTACTGGTGGGCAATGGGGAAAGGGAGCGAGACGCACGAAGACACGGGAGAGCTTACCAAAAGCTCGCCAACAAAAAAAAAAACATTTTTTTTCTAGGTGCTTTAACAATACTAACCGAGGGCCCCTGAACAGAAAACCCACCAGTCCCGCGCACACCCACAGCGAGGACACCAGAAAATCTCCGAATTCACTCGCTCGCCCCGAGCGAAGACACCAGAAACCATCCCATTCACTCGTTATCCCATAACGAGGACATCATAAAAATCTACAGCAGAAGGGCGAACCGATCTGTCACGGAACCTAAAGGCGTTCTGCCCATTATCTTTCTTAATGTCCAGCTCTCGTTCACCCCGAACGAGGCCAACAACCCGCTTAACCCAGCTCTCGTTCACCCCGAGCGAGGCCAACAACCCGTATAACCCTGATCTCGTTCCCCCGAACGAGGCCAACATAACCTAACGCAGATTCGTTATCTGCCACAGTATCTGCAACTAAGTTTGCATTTTACGGCCCCAAAGAAATTTATTCATATCGTCACCAGAATATCCAGCGATTCCAAAAATATTCAAATAGAAATAAAGTCGAAAATTGAGATACTTAAGATGTGCCATAACATCTCTTATTGGATTTCTAATAAATAATTTAAAATGGCTCCAAACTTAATTTGGAAATAGTCGGACAATATATACTGCAATGCATATACATAAAATAGGCGTCTTAAACGTTGGTGATATTTCTTAAGCCGATTCAAAAGTTTGCTAAAAGTTGTATTTGTGACTACGTCAATTTAAGTATCATAGTGAAATCCATTAAAATCACAAGAAGTTTGCTCGGCTGACAAAGTTCTCTAGTCAAATAGCATTGAACTTATGCTCACATAGGGAGTTTTTGAAAAAAAAAAAAAATAATAATTTTTTTGAAATACATAGTATGTCTCTGAATAAAATTCTGACGTACGGCATTCTTCAAACATATTCTTAAGGGTTAAAAATCCAACATAACCCGTTCTCAATTCACGAAATATTAAGTAAAAAAAATGAGTTATATTCATCCTCACGTTCATGACACACAACTTCTTTATTATTCTACATTTAAATTTGTAACAATTGCGTATCCTTGAAATCAAAAATGAAGTAATAGAAGAATCCCTGTTTGCAATACGTGAAGTTGCCAGAAAAGGGGGTTGGCTTGCACCTTCTTGCAGGGATACCAGGTACCTTAACAAATAAATCAGTTCCCAGGTTACCCCCTTGCGATCGGTAGGCGACATTTTATTACACATATCCTACTTGTAAACCTGTACTATGTGCGCGACTATTAGTAACTATGCAACTTGCCAATTATGTAAACACCATTCTTATCTAAATTTGGTTTGTGCACAGAAAGAACTTCAACGACATTAGCAACGAAAAACATATTACGTAGGCCTCCATCGCACAACACAGCATAGCAAGGCAGCGACGCAATGCTGGCGCAGCGGTAGGTGCCACCGAGGCACACAACAAACAATGCCACGTTAGTTGAAAGAAGATGCTCAATAGAAGGTTGTAGTAACTTGAGCGCCTACACGCGCACCTTAGTTGGCAAATTTTTAGTAAGCTACAATTGCATTGCACAACTAACCAAGCATACCGTCTCTATAGAATCGTGCCAAGTGATTTTGAATCGTTCAAATAATGTTTTCATTGAAACTAAATGGGCATGTACAGTATTGGCATATTCGGCTACAATTGAAAATGAAGTCCCTGTCTGACTTAAATTTAGGCAACGTCATTACTGTCCTATAATTTCAGTATTAGTTCCTTCAGCGCCTATACAAGCTTGCCACACGATTATAGTAAACATACCGGCCCCCTTGCCTATATTGTAGCTATAGTCTGCAATTCAGACCGTTGTATATGACTGGCTTCTACTCCATGGACTGCTTTGTAAAAGGAATCTTCGAATTGCATATCATACACATGCTTAACCCTACGTAGTCCGCAATGTTTCAAATCAAGCCAGTGCGTTACGATAACGCGCTTAGCAGCTGCCCGGAATGAGTGTACTTTCAGGGATTCATAATCACCTTCAACAAGCCGATCGGCATACATTTCTATGACATGACATGAAATTTCACGGGCCTCATAACTCAAATGTGCAAGCTTCGGAAATTGCAGTAAGTGGCTGCTTAATGGATATCTCTGTAATACAACGTTGTATTGCGTTTCAATTGCACTTTAATTTTTTCCTGTTTCATTACTAAACGTCAGGTCAAGTGTATGTTCATTTCAATAGGTGCATGTCAAAAATGCAAAAAAGGCGCAGTATTCTGCAAATCAGTCGGTGGCTATTCTACTTAACGTTCTATTTTGACAAAATTAAATTTTTTCTTACATACTTGACTATGGCGGATAAGAGAAGCTTTAATTTTTGTGTTAGAACAGACACTTTTACAGGTTTTTTTTTGTTGTTGTTGTATTAACGATACACACCCCCGAAGGCTTCAGTAACAAGCACCATTGAGGTTCTAGACCAACGATTTCGGGAACGTTTTATATGACCACATTGAACATTCTAGGCCATACCGCCCCACTCCCTAGTTGCATGAGGAACTTGGGGTCGCCACAGTTCCGCCTGGTTAATATGTGTACGATACATGCTTATTTGTAACAAGACTCGCCTCGCGTATGTGAAGTTGACAATTGAGTTGCGGAAGCTATAAATTGCGCTTGTATGTTATACAAGACAACGCTTTAACTTAAATGTTGAAGTTTTTTCTTACAAAATTGTGGAAAATTTGTGATATCTAGAAGAATAGGCGCTTGATTTTTATTATTTTCCTTGAAACGACCCTATATGTCGTATATGAAATATAACCAAGGCTAAGGGTGCAAGCCAATTATACCAAATTGAAAGTTACAAGCGGTCCTATTAAAAGTTTTGGCAATAATGCTATCAGGCCTTTATGGTTTGCTCACCTCGCGCAACATAGCACCGACAAAATCCACGGCTTGTTCCACGAGTCCTGTTCCTTTATTTACATGCCCGCCCACTGAGACACAACCTGTACCACTCACCTCCATAAGGGATGTATGAAAATCTAGACGACGGACCCCGTGCAAGTCCAACAAAGGTAACATGGGCCGCAACGAGGGCAGCAGTACTCCATTTTCCAGCTAAAATAACATAGCATATTGTTATATTTATGTATAAGATTTTCTATTATATCCACATACTTGAAAACTTTCTATCGCCTTCAAAGGATCGGTACATGACGTAAGCGCTTCTCTGAGATATGCCTGTCCTGGGAGCATCTCCCAGTGTTGTCGGTATAAAAATCCCATGTTCCTGAAAATAAAGAAAAATGCATTACAAATCTGAAATAACATAAAAAATATTTATTGAAATAAAATTATTGCAAAAATATTTTACTACTTTACCCTTTTTCCAGCAACGCGTAAATTCCACATGAATTGAAGCAAAAACGGTAAAATAAATCTTTCGATTCATTTTTTTTTTGCTTCATTCTCTACTGGAATGTTTCAACCAACGTAGGTATGTATGTATGATACATACAAGGAAAACGAGAACGGGCAGAGTTGCCATGTCAACGAACTCGACCACCCAATGGTGCGTTTTTGTTTGCGTCAGCATAAGAGTATAGGAAAGACAACACAAGGTTAAAGCACACCAACAAACCCCTCCCCCACCCAATGTAACTAATCAGACCGAAAATAATAGGAAGGATAAAACAATTATTTTTTTTATTTCACCAAACGTTCAATTAAATGACTACAAAACGTACTTAACTGAGTGGCACAGAAACCCACTTCAGTGGCGAAGACGGACGGCGATGCGCGGAAAGCGCTGCGGACGACGCATATCGCTTGGGGCAACTCCAACACCTATACGGGAAAAATTGCATATGCCCATTTAGATGGGCAATCAAGCCTCCAAACGACCGAAGATGCCGCTGGCACACACGGCATCGATACCCCCCCTGAGGCGTTGGACCCTGTGCTGGCTGCTGCTCCCACAACACGTTCTCGTACGCCTTATGGAACTTGGCATACCAGGCAGTGGTGTTCCCGCGTAGCTTAACCACCAGCGGCGTCTGCAGGGCCCGGAGCACACAGGGCAGGGCGCAACCCCTCCTCCACCGCCTGCTGCACCAACTCGTCCGGCGCGTGGCAAACATAGGATCCCCTCCGCCGCTCCGGGTAGTGGACATCCGCCACCACCTGGATGGGCTCCTCATCCCCAGTCTCCAAACAAAGTCGGTTCCATCTGAAACGAAAAAAAAAAAAATCCATTATAGAAAAAATTATTAAAAAAAAAAAAAATCCGTTAGGAATTTGTCATACTTACGTTTTACCAGCCTGAAAATCCTTTTGCAAATAACAAAGTGGTGGGGATAATTTATCCAGCACAATCCTACATTAATGTATCCTGGAAAATTCCTGTTACGGGAAAACAACTGGATGGCAACCCGCAACATAACAACGGCAGCCTCATTAGTGCTGTCAAACTAAGGGCGAATACCGAAGACTCAATAGACAAAATCAGTACCGAAAACCGCAAAACATCGCTATCGGGACTGACGTGTTTTTTATATTTTTCACTCATATGGGCATCTCATGCAGTACCAACCAGGCATACACAACAAAGGAATTCAAAAAAAGGAAAACAAAACAAAAACAAACCTCTCCTTGCACAAAAAATTTAACATTTTTTTTTACAAAGAAATTTTTTTGTTGTTTTCTTTTACCCTTTCCGTTTTTTGGGCACTGTTTTCTGGCTGGGGGGCAGGACTTGTTGTTTTTCAACAACAAACATCACAAACAGTCATTATAAGGGCTCGGTACAAAAACAATCCAAGTCGCGCAATTAAAGAATCCCGACAAGACCAAGTCCCGAAATTAGAAAAAGTAAACTGTTTCTACCGGCCTAGTGTGCTACTGCCCCAGTGACCTAGTTTTTTTTCAAGGGCAAGCAAATACATATATGTATATATATACTCGCACACCACAAATTCACCATACCAGCTGTCAGCTAACCCTTAAATACACGACAGGGTTGCATGCAATCTCAGAATGGTACGTGCAGATAGATCGCGTCGTGAAGAACGCATCGCCAATCTGCATGTAAGCACCGGCAGTTGGTACATTTTCCAATTTAATTACGATGTTCGCTATTCGTCATGAGCTGTCGCACAAAATTAAATCAATACCGTCGTCAGACTCTACGGTTCGTTTTAAACTCGTTTTATTCATATATTTTAACGTACGTTTGTTAATAAAACACCACGCGTATCACGAAAACAAGTAATTTTGCGCGGGTGGCTTGGAATCACGTCCGTTCCAACCTCCCACACACCGCAATCTTGCTGGTTTTGTTGAAATACCTAAGCTGCTCGAAATCACAGCACTAACTACTTTGCAAAAACGCTCTCGTCACTCCACGTCATTTGACTAGTCATTTTACGGTGATAGGTTATATTCGTAGTCACATTTGCATGGGCGTGGGTAGGTTTTGTGACCAGGTGTTTTGTAGGGTAATAATATAATACACAACTGACGAAATACATGCGCTGCAGCGAAAGCGCGCATCACCCAACCAACCTCACGGCCACTCGCCCTGGCACATCCATAAAATGCCACAGTCGACCTTAGAGCGACACGACACGTTATACGCTGGAACGGAGACCTCGGCCTCTTCGTCCAGCCCAGAAAAACCTAAAAACCCTCGAGTCTGGAACGGAGACCTCTGCCTCTTCGTCCAACCAACACAAAAAAACCGCAAATCTGGAATGGAGACCTCGGCCTCTCCATCCGAAACGACAAAAACCAAAGAATAACAAAATGGTGCCACTCTGGAACGGAGACCTCGGCCTCTTCGCCCAGCCTTACTGGCAATCGACTATAGATATATTACGTTCTGAATTTCTATATTTAAGAATTATGTATAATTCAATGGCAAGAACTATTCACTTCACTGTTCATAACCGCTAATTCTTTCATCTTAGCTCAGGTGGCATGCTAAGCAAGTCGGAAAGGATTCCCGGCCATTTTGCGTCGCAGACGAACTCTTCATTTAGATTAAGTTTAGTGTGTAAGTCTTATATTAATTTTTTCTCGTTTCAGCGGAGGTCATTGGCGGAAAACGATGTTGCGTATCGCAAGGGGGGCCGGCATGTTTAGGCAGGATGCCTAACTTTTCCGCATCTGATTGCGACCCCCCCAATGTAACTCTGCAAATCGATACTCGAAATAATTTATAACCACCCACACCATCACCCTCATGCATGTGCATGCATGTACATGCACGTGTATGTGTGCTTTTTGTCAGCACTCATGCATGTGCATGTCGGGGTTGATGTGTGGGTGCCTTTCCCCTCCAAAACGGAGGATTTTGCGGGTCAACGGTTGTAGCTTGCTATACAACCGGCCTCTGGGATTCTAACCGCCAACCAGCACGCATCTGCCGCCAACGATCTCTGCCGTTTTATACTCAGGTAATATTGTACCCTAGCTATTTATCTTTACTGAATAAAGATCATCCTTTATAACGAGAAATTCTCGTATATTTGTTCATTTCATTATTCTACACGCCATATTCCCACTGAGATCGACCCCGGTGCGCCGACCTACGACTCAGGAGCATACGCACCCCGGCCGAACAGTAGGTGAGTTGAAATTATAAGGCAGAATAGAAAATTAGTAAAATTTTGGACAATGGGCGTGGCACAGCCCACTTTTAAAAGAAGGTAATTTAAAATTTTGCAAGCTGTAATTTGGCAGTCGTTGAAGATATCATGATGAAATTTGGCAGGAACGTTACTCCTGTTACTGTATGTATGCTTAATAAAAACTAGCAAAATAGTAGAACGACCACGCCCACTTTTGGAAAAAAAGAATTTTTTAAGTCAAATTTTAACAAAAAATTTAATATCTTTACAGTATATGAGTAAATTATGTCAACATTCAACTCCAGTAATGACATGGTGCAACAAAATACAAAAAAAAAAGGAAATTTCAAAATGGGCGTGGCTCCGCCCTTTTTCATTTAATTTGTTTAGGATACTTTTAATGCCATAAGTCGAACAAAAATTTACCAATCCTTGTGAAATTTGGTAGGGGCTTAGATTCTAGGACGATAACTGTTTTCTGCTAAAAAGGGTGAAATCGGTTGAAGCCACGCCCAGTTTTTATACACAGTCGACCGTCTTTCCTTCCGCTCGGCCGTTAACACGAAAACTTGAGCAAAAATCGATATATCTTTATTTACCTCAGTTCACGCACTTATCTGAACTCACTTTGTATTGGTATAAAAAGTGGTGAAATCCGACTATGACCACGCCCACTTTTTCGATATCGAAAATTACGAAAAATGAAAAAAATGCCATAATTCTATATCAAATACGAAAAAAGGAATGAAACATGGTAATTGGATTGGTTAATTGACGCGAAATATAACTTTAGAAAAAAACTTTGTAAAATGGGTGTGACACCTACCATATTAAGTACAAGAAAATGAAAAAGTTTTGCAGGACAAAATAAAAAACCCTTGAAATCTTGGCAGGAATACTGTTCGTGGTATTACATATATAAATAAATTAGCGGTATCCAACAGATGGTGTTCTGGATCACCCTGGTCCACATTTTGGTCGATATCTGGAACATGCCTTCACATATGCAACTACAACCACTCCCTTTTAAAATCCTCGTTAATACCTTTAGTTTCATACCCATATCGAAAAAACATATTCTAGAGTCACCCCTGGTCCACCTTTATGGCGATATCTCTAAAAGGCGACCACCTATAGAACTAAGGCCCACTCCCTTTTAAAAAGACTCATAAGCACCTTTTATTTGATGCCCATTTCGTACAAACAAAGTATAGTGTCACCCCTGGTCCACCTTTTTGGCGATATCTCGAAAAGGCTTCCCCCTATAGAACTAAGGCCCACTCCCTTTTAAAATACTTATTAACACCTTTCGTTTGATACCCATATTGTACAAACGCATTCTAGAGTCACCCCTGGTCCACCTTTATGGGGATTTCCCGAAAAGGCTACCACCTATATAACTACCACCACTCCCTTTTAAAACCCTCATTAATACCTCTAATTTAATACCCATATCGTACAAACACATTCTAGAGTCACCCCTGGTACACCTTTATGGCGGTATCTCGAAAAGGCGTCCACTTATAGAACTAAGCCCCACGCCCTTTTAAAATACTCATTAACACCTTTCGTTTGATTCCCATATTGTACAAACGCATTCTAGAGGCACCCTGGTCTACCTTTATGGCGATATCTCGAAAAGGCGTCCATCTATAGAACTAAGGTCCACTCCCGTTTAAAATACTCATTAACACCTTTCATTTGATACCCATATGGTACAAACAAATTCTAGAGTCAACCCTGATCCACCTTTATGGCGATATCTCGAAAAGCCGCCCACCTATAGAACTAAGCCCACGCCTTTTAAAATTCTCATTAACATGTTTCATTTGATAACCATATCGTACAATCAAATTCTAGAGTCAGGCCTGGTCCACCTTTGTGGCGATACTCCTAAATGGCGTCCACCTATAGAACTATGGCCCACTCCCTCATAAAATACTCTTTAATAACTTTCATTTGATACACATGTCATACAAACACATTCCAGGGTTACCTCAGTTCATTTTCCTACATGTTTATTTTCCCTTATGTTGTCACCATAGCTCTCAACTGAGTATGTAATGTTCGGTTACACCCGAACTTAAACTTCCTTATTTGTTTATCATAAATTTCACGTCGTAGAAGACGACTTCCCAATACCATGCGATGGAATCATAGGATTAGACTTTATTAAAAAATATAATTGCATTTTAGACTATGGAAAAACAGAGGATAAACTAATCCTAAGATCATATGATTTTCCACAAACAATAACAATGCACCTCACAAATTGTTTGTCCGTCAATGCCATTACGATCCCTGCCAGATCTGAAGTCATTAGACAAGTAACAGTAAACACTGATAACAAAAACATCTTCATACCCCATCAACAATTATCTAAAAGCATTTTTATAGCAAACACAACCACAAACAAAGATCAAACTTTCGTCAGAATAATTAACGCCACACATAAAAACACAACTATTCAAAATTACAAAAGACACAATGAAAACTTAGGTGACTATAATTTAATTAAAACAAACACACACAATAAACAGAGTAATGACACAGAAAAATCAAAAAGATTAACTAAAAATTTTCCAAAACTTGTCAATTCACAATTAACCTTATTATGCACAGAATTCATAGACATTTTTGCAATAGAAACAGAACCAATTTCCACTAATAATTTCTACAAGCAAAAACTACACATGAAAGATGACACACCAGTTTACATAAAAAACTATAGATTGCCCGAGACGCAAAAAAGGGAAATGAGCAAACAGGTTAATAAATTGATCGACGATGACATTATAGAACCCTCAATATCAGAGTACAACAGTCCAATTTTACTGGTACCTAAAAAATCACTACCAGGCAGTACAGAAAAAAGATGGAGACTGGTAGTTGACTACAGACAAGTAAATAAAAAATTAGCGTCGGATATATTCCCACTTCCAAGAATTGATGATATTTTAGACCAACTTGGAAGAGCAAAATATTTTTCATGCCCAGATCTTATGTCCGGTTTTCATCAAATAGAATTACACCCAGATTCTAGAGATATAACCTCATTCACAGCGGAAAATGGCATATATAGATTCAAAAGACTACCATATGGATAAAAAGTAGCACCAAACTCGTTCCAAAGAATGATGACATTGGCGTTTGCAGGCCTCAAACTATCTCAAGCATTCCTATATATGGATGATTTAGTTGTACTAGGGTGTTCACAAAAACACATGCTGGAAAATTTAAGAGATGTTTTCTCCACGTGTAGGAAATACAACTTAAAATTACGCGAAAAGAAAATATGTAAACGAATTCGTTAAAAAAAGTACACAATATTGTTTATTAAGAAAGTGAATGCAAATTCAGAGTTAATCCAATTAATAACAATTCAGGATTTGAGTTTACGGAAGTGTATAGAATTAATTTTATAACTTTGAGTACAATGACTTACCTTCGGTGACTTGGCTGCTGGCGGTTTCATAAACGTTCACAAAAGAAGTGATAGAGGTAAAAAGACTTTAGTTCGCGGCCACCGCCGAATCCTAGGCTTAACTATTATCCGGCGGGGGTAAACGGTTATCGGTATAAACCGATATGAATAAATGAAAGGAAAAATAAGCGATACGAGGGTGCACCGCCATATTTAGGCTTGTGGCCTAAACATGCCGTCCCCCTTGCGGTGCGCAACTTCGAAACGACCGTAACGCCCCCAACAACCAAGTCCCAAAGGGCTCGCGAGAACGAATCTCAACTTAAATTAACGAATCTCAACTTAAATTTAGACCCTGCAGTAAATGCATATGGAAGAAAAATAGTATGACCAGGATACATAATTCGACCGACGCCAGACGCTTCTTCGTTGGATTCCTGTGAATAAAGAGATGTTGGTCGAAATAGACGTGGGTGATTCTAGTGCACTTTACTTATTGAGTAGACAGATGCCTGATTATTGCTGGTGGGCTCCAGACACTACCAACCCGAATATGGTGGCTTGAGTTAGCAGCCCGCCTACGTTCGACGGTGGTGTGCCGCTAACCATTAGGCTGGCGTAGACATCGGCACCTAGTGTGAGCCGGACAGGTGTAGACCGGTGGAAAGCTGGATCCGCCAGCTTCATAAATTGGAATGGCGTGGCTACCGATGGATCCAGAGTTGCTGTCGGACTAAGCCGTGAATATCGTGACACCACTGTGGCCTGGGTCGTCACTGCTCCCGCTACCCCGTATTTCCCTCGCAGAACAGCGTGCACTTCACGTGATAGGTCGTGCCGGTACGCTCTAACCCGATGTCCTTTGCGAGGTTTGCATCGATAATGGAATTCGGAGCGCACGGATCGATAAGGGCGCGTACTGCGTGGAGCTTCCCTCCTGCTGCTACCCAAACGACCGCCGTTGGAGCTATGGATACAAATGCGCGTGTAATGGTTGTTGCTAGAGGCATCTCCTGGAGGCGTCCCGTTCTGAAGCCTGCTGGGGTTATTGGTTGGCGCGCGAGCGTGGTTACTTGGGCACGAGCGTTATACGCGGCCGCCCTACCAACTGAACGTCGTGACTAGCGGGACGGACTCGGTTCCGCATCGCCACGGCGCCCCCTGGTAGAGCGGTGCGATGGGGGGAAAGGACTTGTCTCCCCGCCATTACCGCGTTGTACGTTTGAAGGCTTTTCATGTCGTAGCAGCGGTCGGAAACGTTGTGGTCCTGAACCTCCAGGTGGTGTTGTTGCTACCATTGCAGTAGGATCTTCCCGTGGTTCGATCTCTTCTTCGGCGGCGTCCGCTTCCCACCTCAGGGTTTGTTCCGTGACGTGGATTGGTAGAGCTCCGTCGGAGCTCTCTTCGCCATCACTCTCGTGGGACGGTGGTGGAACGTCGTCGAGGTGTGTTGACGTGTGGTGCTGCTCGTTGCACCGATGACAGCGATCTTCGCTGGGATATGTCTTCCGTAGGTGGAATGGCGATAAGCAATTTGTGCAGTATCTCAAATCTATGGTCGTCTTTAGTCGATCCATGTTCGTCATGCCCCAGTAAATCGGACAGAGCCTTATGCTGTGCGATTTTTGACATAGCTGGCAGGGGCGCTGAATGTGTTGCCGCGTGCCTCCGTCTTCGCGCTTTTATGGGACAATCCAGTCATCCTGGAATATCAAATTGTTAGTAGAACATTCGTAGATGCCCTTAGGTTGGGTGGCTTATGAGCCGGTAATAGGAGCTTAATTGGCTAAGATCGTGGTTGGTGTACTCGGGCTAAAGGGTTGTGTGGAACGAATAATCTTATTAAGTTATTCTGCCGATGTAATGATGTATTTGTAGTGGTTGAAACCGTTGTTATATTTAATATAATGTTATTGAGATACGGCTAAAGGTATCATTAGTTTTGGTAAATAGTCTCATCATAATGAAATTCTGATATTGAAAGCAATCAAAAATGGTGAAAGGAATAGAATTTTGGCAACTTTGGGGAGAGAAGCACACATTGTGGTGTGTTTGTTGATTTCAACACAACCGTGGCGGGAATAGCCTACACTATCCAGTGTGGTAATTTGTAGAGTTGTCAACGGGTAGCTCTTCCACTCATTGGGGTGAGACAGCTGTGCGGTGCTCCCAATTTGGCAGAGTAACGATATCTAATGGCCATGTCGCGAAAGTGTTTGAAGACACGCACGTTTGAGTTCTGACGCGACCTGAATCCTGATAACGGCTTCGGGAATGTTTCTTTTTTCTTGTGGGTTTTTTCTCATAAAGTTCATTTGGTTTGGTTACTATTTCATAAAAATTTCTGAACTTTCCTTTAATTAATTTGGTTAATCTTGAAATTTTATCCTAATATCCAATTAGCTTTTCCACAGTTATGTTTAGGCTAATAAAAAAACTTGAAAGCGCTCGGAAATTTCATAATTCGGAAGTTATTTCTTTATAGTTTAAGAACGAGCCTAAAGTTAAGTTTGAAAACTAATAAAAATAATAATGGAAAGTGGTGTTTAAGGAAAATAATTATTTTGCTTATTTTTTCATGTTTACGTTCGGGTTTTGTTAAGTTAAGCTTGCCGTCGACCGCTGTTGATCTGATCAGCGCTTTTGGTTTTAGTCATTTCCTGATGTCTGTCTGGCAGCACTGTGTTTTAGTGTTGTTATGTTCGCTGAATCTGTGCACAGGAACGGCATTTATAGCGTGACCAGTGACGAGTGTATATAAGGTTTTACCAAGCAAGCATGTAAGTGTGCGGATTGTGGTTTCCTTTCTTTGTTTTGGATTCTCTTTCCTAATGTGCGATTACTTTCTTTCTTTTCCGTTTCAGGGTCTCTTCTGAACGTCGCCGCTCCGAGTTACCTTTTTGAATGTGCCGCGGAACTACAATCGCATAAAATTGACGGTGCGGTATTATGACGAGGGGCCCTCGTGGTATACCCGTTTTTATCGGTGCTATGAGAGGGTCCTTTGGGTGCGCGCTGACTCTTCTGGCGGGCAAGAGTTTATGTGCCGAGTGTGTGGGCACACGCTCAGCTGCTTTACCACGTTGAAGGCCCACCTCAATCGCCACATGGGTTTCGCACCCTATAGATGCAGCTGCGGGAAACGATACCTTTCGGCTTCCTCGCTGTGGTTACATCGGAAGCGAAAACATGCTTCGCTTTAAGGTTTTGTGTTTCCCATTTTGGTTTTTTTTGTAAATATATATTTACCAATAAATTATAAATACGTCTATTGAATATCCCGTGTTTGTAAAGCACGCTTAATTTCTTTTCGTCCTTTATTTTTTCCCCCACCCCTTTTCTCTTTTTTATAATTTTTGTGGTTTTTTTTGTGTTCCGAACCATAGCTGTTGGTAGGGCGGGTTGGGCACCTAAGGAGCTCACGTTTGATTGGTCGGGTCTCACGGATCCAGATTGTGGTTCCATGGTGACGCTTACCATGTGTTCACCGCTTAAGAAACAAAAAGGCAATATCCGACGAGTGGCAACCTTGTTTCGTTCATTCCAAAATGTCATTCGTTCATGGAAATGAGTATAGATACATGTTGAATGAATTTTCACTATGAAGAAAAACTTATGCTGGATAAGCATGCCAGTATCGTTTCCTTTTTTATAACTTTGCAAATTTTCTAATTTCTTATTCTTTTGTTTCATTTCAGCTGATTATTAATTTATTAAATATAGCTTGCGTCTAAAGACACCCAAGGATGGCGAAATGTTAGTTGATTTTACTAGACGACCTGTAGATTCAATAAATTGCGGAATTAGCGAAATTTCGACGAATTATGTCGGCTTATTAGAAAAAAAAATAATTTCTTTGTATCTAAAATTTGGAAAAAACTTGGTATGGAAATAATGCTGAAAAAAAGTGTATATAATAAATTGAATAAATTGCTTGACAAGTATCAAGAGCAAATCAAGAGAAGAAACAACACCCAACAATTTACAGAGTATGTAAGATCTCTGGAAACAATTTTTTACTTGTGAAACTCTTCCGGTAAGTTATTGCTATCACTCATTTATTATAATTGTCAACCATTTTTAATTATTTTATTATTATATATTTTCAGGTGGTGGACGGCTTCCAGAAAATTGAGTTGCAAAAAATGCCCCCTGCTCCAGAAAAAATTGAATTTTCCACCGATTCGAAGTACATATACGACATGGCCATGCATTTTCTAGCGGCGTGGATTTGGCTAACATCAAACCAGGGAAAATTGTACATTCTCGGTGGCTAACCAAGGCCGCTAGATTATTGCGATTATATGTGACAACGGAAAATCCAGATGCAAATTTAAGAATTCTGGTTGAATTTATAATTAAATGTTACGTGCCAATGTACTGCAATATCAAGTATTACAGCTCTGTTGTGTACGGCAGTGCATTATTTTTCAAGTTCATTGGTTGGTCACGATTTCTAGAACCTCGTTTACGCAAAATTGTCAATCAAGTAATTAAAGATAATTCATATTATGCGCACTCGGAAAATATCTTGTTATCAATGTTGTTTGATGATAGCAAAGAAAAGCGCGACTGTGCCATCAAGAAAATTCTACGCTATCGAACCGATGTTGACGAGCCAATGGAAATTAGAGTTTATAAAAAACCAGATATAAACTTTAATTGCACAAGTTATACGGAAATGATCAATTTGAATGATATAAATATCGTATTTGAACCACCATTCACGCGAAGCATTCCGTGCGATACATTGAAAGAATATTTAAATCAAAATGATCCACCGTTTAATGATCCAAAAATTCCATCACACATACAAGGAACGGAACGACATTTTCAATTGCTGGAACAATATACTATAAAAGCGTGCAATTACTGGCATATGCTGATGACATTGATATCATCGGCCTAAACACCCGCGCTGTTAGTTCTGCTTACTCCAAGCTGGAAAAAGAAGCGGTAAAGATGGGTTTGATGGTGAATGAGGACAAAACGAAGTACCTGCTGTCATCGAGCAAAGAGTCAGCGCATATGCGCCTTGGCAACCACGCTACTGTTGGCAGCCATAATTTCCAAATAGTAAAAGACTTCGTTTATTTGGGAACCAGCATCAACATTAGCAACAACATCAGCACTGAAATCCAGCGAAGAATCAATCTTGCCAATAAATGCTACTTTGGACTAGGTAGGCAATTGAAAAGTAAAGTCCTCTCTCGGCGAACGAAAATCATACTCTACAAGTCACTTATCGTACCCGTCCTGCTATATGGGGCAGAAGCATGGACCATGACAACAGCAGATGAAGCGGCTTTGGGAGTGTTCGAGAGAAAAGTTCTTCGAAAGATTTATGGACTTCTACGCGTTGGCGATGGCGAGTACCGAAGAAGATTTAATGATGAGCTGTACGAGCTATACGCAGACATCAACATAGTCCAGCGAATTAAAACGCAGCGGCTGCGCTGGCTAGGCCATGTTATGCGAATGAAAGATGATGCTCCGGCCAAGAAAGTGTTTCTATCGGAACCCGCCTATGGAAGCAGAGGTAGAGGGCGGCCCCCACTCCGTTGGAAGGACCAGGTGGAAAACGATTTAAACTCCCTTGGTGTGACCAATTGGCGCCGGTTGGCGGAGCGAAGGAGCGACTGGCGCGCCTTGTTGGACGGCCATAACCGTTTAGACGGTTAAGCGCCAATTAAGTAAGTAAGTTAAGATAGCGTTTCCAAACGGGTTATACCGGAAAATGTAGAGGCTGTTATGGCGACGACATTAGAGAGCCGTGCGAAATTACCCAGACTTGAAAGTAAAAAAGACTTCAAACAATAATTTTTTTTTAGTTTCTTTTCTATAACCCACTTAAATTATTTTTTTCATTTACATATGTTCTGACTAAATAAATTTCTTAAGAGAAAAAATAGATATTATTATAAATAAATAATAAATATTATTATAAATAAATAAATAAAAATTAAGAAAAAACATAGCCATTTAGCTGATTTTTTCATGTAGAGTTCAAAACCGACGATTTTTTGAAATGTTTGGATGGTGAACCCTTAGGGGGGTTCCAGGGGGTGTGCCATTGGCATCGGTGGGTCGGGCCTCCAAAGTTAGTGGGGGTCGGTCATACATTTGGACTCGATTGGAGCACTCTAAATGGGTCAAAATAGGATTTTTCAAAATTTGCCCCTACCCAAAAGTTCGACCCAAATTGGGGGACATCAGAATTCGTTTTAGAGGTATGGTTCCTTCGGCAAAGTTTCTTATTTTGATCCCTAGAATATGATTTTCACAGAGCAATGTGTGATTTTTTTGCCTCCCCCAAATCGACCCGGCCTAATGTACATACCTTAACGATTTTTAAGATAAATATAAAATATAAAATAGGTAGGTACTTTGTGTGAGGCTGCAAAGTTTCAGGTTTTTTGTGTTCTGCATGTAAAAACTAAGACTATGAATCACGTATTTCAACAATATATGACGTAAACGTAACTATTTGATGAAATTTGTTAAAATTTGATTTTTTCAGACAACAATATATGCTATACACGCAAGCATTTGGTTAAATTTGAAGCTTCTAGCTGTTAAAATTGTGCTGAAATTGCAAAAAAAACTATATATATATAGTATATAAACCACGGATCTCTATGATTTTTTCACACAAAAATATATACTATATACGTAAGCAATTGTTGAAGTTTGAAGCTTATAGCTATTATAATGGAGTAGGAATTGCGAAATTTTCTTATCTGAACAATCGGTTGTATGAGATATATACTATATATACCACCGGTCTCTATGATTTCAGACATAAATATATGCTATACACGTAAGCATTTGGTGAAATTTGATCATATCTAAACGATTTTTAAGATAAATATAAAATAAACAAGTAAGGAAGGCTAAGTTCGGGTGTAACCGAACATTACATACTCAGCTGAGAGCTATGGAGACAAAAATAAGGGAAAATCACCATGTAGGAAAATGAACCAAGGGTAACCCTGGAATGTGTTTGTATGACATGGGTATCAAATGGAAGGTATTAAAGAGTATTTTAGAAGGGAGTGGGCCATAGTTCTTTTCGAGATATCACCATAAAGGTGGACCAGGTGTGATTCTAGAATGTGTTTGTACGATATGGGTATCAAATGAAAGGTGTTAATGAGTATTTTAAAAGGGCGTGGGCTTAGTTCTATAAGTGGACGCCATTTAGGGATATCGCCATAAAGGTGGACCAGGGATGACTCTAGAATTTGTTTGTACGATATAGGTATCAAATGAAAGCTGTTAATGAGTATTTTGAAAGGGCGTGGGCTTAGTTCTATAGGTGGACGCCTTTTCGAGATATCGCCATAAAGGTGGACCAGGGGTGACTCTAGAATTTGTTTGTACGATATGGGTATCAAATGGAAGGTGCTAATGAGTATTTTAAAAGGGAGTGATCCTTAGTTCCATAGATGGACGTCGTTCGAGGTATCGGCATAAAGGTGGACCAGGGGTGACTAAAGAATGTGTTTGTACGATATGGGTATGAAATGAATGGTGTTAATTATTATTTTAAAAGGGAGTGGGCTTAGTTCTATATGTGGACGCCTTTTCCAGATCTCGCCATAAAGGTGGGCCAGGTGTGATTCTAGAAAGTGTTTGTACGATGTGGGTATCAAATTAAAGGTGTTAATGAGTATTTTAAAAGGAAGTGGGCCTTAGTTATATAGGTGGACGCCTTTTCGAGATATCGCCATAAAGGTGGACCAGGGGTGACTCTAGAATTTGTTTGTACGATATGGGTATCAAATGGAAGGTGCTAATGAGTATTTTAATAGGGAGTGGGCTTAGTTCTATATGTGGACGCCTTTTCCAGATCTCGCCATAAAGGTGGGCCAGGTGTGATTCTAGAATGTGTTTGTACGATATGGGTATCAAATTAAAGGTGTTAATGAGTATTTTAAAAGGGAGTGGGCCTTAGTTATATAGGTGGACGCCTTTTCGAGATATCGCCATAAAGGTGGACCAGGGGTGACTCTAGAATTTGTTTGTACGATATGGGTATCAAATGGAAGGTGTTAATGAGTATTTTAAAAGGGAGTGATCCTTAGTTCCATAGGTGGATGCCGTTTCGGGTGACTATAGAATGTGTTTGTACGATATGGGTATGAAATAAATGGGGTTAATGAGTATTTTAAAAGGGAGTGGGCCTTAGTTCTATATGTGGACGCTTTTCCAGACATCGTATCAAATGAAAGGTGTTAAAAGGGAGAGGGCCTTAGTTCTATAGATGGACGCCTTTTCGAAATAACGCCATAAAGGTGGACCAGGGCTGACTCTATAATGTGTTTGTACGATGTGGGTATCAAATGAAAGGTGTTAATGAGTATTTTAAAACGGAGTGGGCCTTAGTTCTATAGGTGGACTCCTTTTCGGATATCGCCAAAAAGGTGGACCAGGGCTGACTCTAGAATGTGTTTGTACGATATGGGTATCAAATGAGAGGTGTCAATGAGTATTTTAAAACGGAGTGGGCCTTAGTTATATAGGTGGACGCCTTTTCGAGATATCGCCATAAAGGTGGACCAGGGGTGACTCTATAATATGTTTGTACGATATGGGTATCAAATGAAAGTTGTTAATGAATATTTTAAAAGGGAGTGATCCTTAGTTCCATAGGTGGACGCCGTTTCGAGATATCGCCATAAAGGTGGACCAAGGGTGACTATAGAAAGTGTTTTTACTATATGGGTATGAAATGAATGGTGTTAATGAGTATTTTAAAACGGAGTGGGCCTTAGTTCTATATGTGGACGCCTTTTCCAGATATCGCCATAAAGGTGGACCAGGGGTGACTCTAGAATGCGTTTGTACGATATAGGCATCAAATGAAAGGTGTTAAAATGGAGAGGGCCTTAGTTCTATAGATGGACGCCTTTTCGAGATAACGCCATAAAGGTGGACCAGGGCTGACTCTATAATGTGTTTGTATGATATCGGTATCAAATTAAAGGCACTAATTAGGGTTTTAAAGGGGAGTGGCCCTTAGTTGTATATGTGAAGGCGTTTTCGAGATATCGACCAAAATGTGGACCAGGGTGACCTAGAACATCATCTGTCGGGTAACGCTAAGTTATATATATATGTAATACCACGAACAGTATTCCTGCAAAGATTCCAAGGGCTTTTGATTTCGCCCTGCAGAACTTTTTCATTTTCTTCTACTTAATATGGTAGGTGTTACACCCATTTTACAAAGTTTTTCTTAAGGTATATTTTGCGTCAATAAACCAATCAAATTATAATTATATAAAATAATTATTTGGAATAGAATTATGGCATTTTATGGGTCGAACTTTTGGGGTAGGGGCAATTTCAATTCTACCTGCTGTGTCTTGTGGTGGCTTAAAAAAACAACACAAGCAATTTTACGATCTGCAATTGTGTCACAGTGATACCTTAATTTTTTAAAACGGTTGAATAAAAAACCCACACAACTATGTTTACGACATGCAAATGCATCACAGTGATGCCTTGGTTTTAAAAGGGGGTTGTAAAAACGCTAATTTCTAATCATTTTTTTTTAATTTCTTTTCTATTACTAAGTTAAATTCATTTTTTCATTTACATATGTTCTGACTAAATAAATTTCTGAAGAGAAAAATAAACTCCAAAAAGAAAAAGCATAGGCATTTCAAAGTGGGATTTTTCAAAGGTTTTTCAGGTTGTTATAACGGTTGGGAGTTACGAGTCTCCTTCACCCTCACTGGAGGGTGGTAGTAGGACCAATTTCGTGATTGGTCTGGTGGTTTGTCCCCTTGCCGTATCCAGTTCGACGACTCGAACTCGGTTATCGCGGCCATAGTGAGGGTTGGCTATCCGACCTAGTCTCCATTCGGTGGGGGGGGGGGGGGGGGGGGGGGGGGCAGATTATCCTCCTTAATGACGACTAGGTCTCCCTGTTTAAGGTTTGATTGTGGATGCTTCCACTTAACGCGCTTCTGCAATTCGGTGAGATACTCCGTTTTCCACCGTTTGCAAAAGGTTTGATGTAGCGCCTTATGTGTTTCCCATCGATTGACGAGTGATGCGCGATTCTCGCTGACGTCAATCTCGGGTGACGCTAGTAGATGCCCTCCAACGAGAAAATGTCCTGGAGTAAGTGGCCCCAAGTTAGACGGCTCGTTGGAGGAGGGGCTTAACGGTCGAGAATTCAGACAGGACTCGACTCGACAAAGTAGGGTGCTGAACTCTTCAAGGGTAAATTTGTGATCCAAAGCGATCTTCTTGAAGTGGTTCTTGAAGCTTTTGGCCCCTGCCTCCCATAGTCCGCCCATGTGAGGAGCTCCTGGTGGTATGAAATGCCATGTCAGGTTTTGGTGACTGTGCTTGGATAGAGTTTGGTTGCGAGCGTCCGCCAGGAAAGCTTTGAGTTCTGAGCGGAGAGCTCTGGAGGCTCCGACAAAGTTGGTTCCGTTGTCGGGGTAGATGTTCTTTGGACATCCTCGCCGAGCAACAAACCTATCGAAAGCTACCAGGAATACGGCAGTACTGAGGTCACTAGTGTCTTCCAAGTGAATAGCCTTGGTTGCAAAGCAAACAAAGAGGGAGACGTAACCCTTTGACATGCGGCATCCTCTTCCGCTATAAGATTTGATGTCAAATGGTCCGGAAAAATACCGTCGCATTGGTGAAAGCCCGGGAAAAGGTGGATCGTTTTGGAGGTAGATCTCCCATAAGTTGGGTTTGGGTCCGTTTGCGGAATATTGTGCACGTTTTGCAATTATGTTTGACCGATCGGATCATATTTTTGACCCTAGGGATCCAATATTGTGTGCGTAGGCGACGAAATATAAGTTGTTTCCCCCCATGCAGGATGTCCTTATGGATGAACTGGACAAGAAGTCGTGTGAGCCGGCAGTCATACGGCAGAATGATCGGGTGCCGTTCACTGTAGGGAAGATCCTTGGCCCTGAAAGACGACCGCCCACCCTCAAAATGCCCTTTTCATCGACAAGGGGGGTAAGAGGCAGGATTTCACTTAAACTCGAAAGTTCCTCCGAATAATGCCTCCGTTGGTAGAAAGCTATTAAATGACTTGTCGTGGCCTGAATTTCATCCGGTGAAATGAAGTGCGATGCCGCTTTAAAGGAAGATTTTGTCCTAGGATTGATTCTTTGGATAAATCTTCGAACATAAGATATGACCCTCAAGGCCCTGGACAAATTGGAAAACCGTTCGAGGATGTCGTCTTTCTCTTTTATTTTTGAAGCTGTATGAACCTGCACCCGTTTCTGCTCTATGTTAGTCCGATAGTCCTTTTCTTTTATTGGCCATTCTGTCTTATCTTCTTGTAACCAAGAAGGTCCCTGCCCCACAAAGAGTTATTGACTAACTCCTTCGCTGATAGTCCTCGGCTAGCCAGGTCTGCAGGATTGGATGCGGATTCTACGAGGTGCCAGGATTTGCTTCCTACCTTTTCTACTATTTTCGTTACTCGATGAGCGACAAAAGTTGACGAGGAGCAAGGGGGTTTTCTTATCCACGCTAAAACAATCGTGGAGTCTGTCCATAGGCGTAGATTGAAATTTTTTTAACTCAGATTTTCGCGCACTGATTCGATTGTTTATACCAGCAACACTGCGCCGCATAGCTCTAATCGGGGTAAGGAAATTGTTTTACCGGGTGCTACTCTTGTTTTTGCTACTAATAGGTTAACGTAGACCTCGCGGCGTAAGCTTTTTCGGAGGCGTCGCAAAATCCGTGAATTTCAACGTCGTTGGTTGGTGTAAAATACACCTGGGATACGAATTTCGTTAATGGAGGGGTATTCCTGTATAAAATTATGCCATCGGTCTAGGATTCCTCCCGACACTGGTTCGTCCCAGTCAGTCCCTTCTAACCAAATGTTTTGCATAATGATTTTGGCAACAATGACGACTGGGGCGAGCCAACCTAGAAGATCGAAAAGTTTAGCGATTGCAGAAAGTATTGCCCTTTTCGTTAACATATGCCGATTTTCAATTGGTTTTGCAGTGAAGAAAAAATAATCCGCATGCGCGTTCCATCGAATACCTAGGGTCTTGACCGTACTCGTGTCCTCGAATTCCAAAAAGTCTTCGTTGAGCAGAAGAGGGTTTGGGTATTCCTTTAAGTATTCTTGAGCAATTTGACGTCCATTTGCGAAGAGAAAAACCTGCGGACTGTAAAGCATCTGTGATTTCATCGCGAGCTTTGAGTGTGTTGGATGCTATGTCCACCGGCAAGAACGTCATCGACGTACATACCTGTCCGTAAAATATCTGCGGCAATTGGTGATGAAGTTTCAACGTCGTCTGCTAGTTGGTGCAGTGTCCTTATCGCCATGATAAGGAGCACAATTGACTTCAAAGGTGACTGTCTTTAATTCGTAGACGCTGATGGGGTCACTTGGAATGTTACGAAAAACTATTCTTTGGAATTTTGTTTGGTTTGGCTTTACCCATATCTGCCGGTACATCTTTTCGAAGTCGCTATTAAAAACATATTTAAAGTACGTCGTTTAGGCTTGTGCCATTGGCTGTGGGACAGGAAGCGTTGAATACCACACGAACTTTTGTCGTGGTGCTTTCTTCTTTTATAACCGCATGATGGGGTAAGAAGTAGCAATCGGTCACGTGGGGTGGTATGATTTTTGGAACTTTTGACATATGTCCCAATGTCTCATATTCCGCTAGTACCCTATTGTACTCTGTCTGTAGGGCCGGTGTCTTAGCTAGGCGCGTCTCATTCCGGTAGTGTTGGGAGCAGGCGTCGTTCAGGGAAGGCCCTAAGGAGATGTTGTTAGGAAAATCCTGTTTAAATTGAAGGGCGACAATATATTTGCCATTGGAGTTTCTTTCTGTTGTAGCTCTGAAAAGTTCCTCGCAATAGGCATTATCTTCGTTAAGTGCCCTTTTCTTAGGTACGTTTTCAAGTTCCCAGAAAGCGGTTAGTTGCTTGTCTAGGCTGTGAGGTTCGACAGATATCCGCCAGACATAAACATTCTATTTCCGGTAGCCATAGGAAATGCTTCTCGTATATTAGTAAGAGGTATAGCAAACCTGTATGATGTTAACAGGGCAAGCCCAAATAGATGGTTTAACAGCATAGGAGCAGTTTCGAAGTTCAAGTTAATGTTACATTAATGAGTTCAAACATAAGTTCTAACAACAGAACAGATGGTAACAGGTATCGTAACAGCAGGGCTTACACTGTGGGAGTATTGTAGAAAAAGTTGCAGAAATTGTGTGAGAGATTGCTTATTAAAAAAAGAAAAAAAATAACCGCGGGAAGTATGGGAGAAAAATATAAATTCTATAGGTTTGAAGAGACTGAAAATACAAAAACTACACAAAGGAAAATAGTTCGAAAACAGCCGATTAACGGGAAAAAGTAGCTCGTAAACATTTTTTTAATAGAAAATAGTTCGCAAACAATTTTTTTTGGAGAGCAAGGGGGTTAATTGCGGCGGTTACCGAGCTTGGAAACGGATAGCAAAAAGTTGGACAAGTCAGTTACTGAAGGAGTTTAAAGACGTTCGGTTGTCCGGGAAAAAAATGAAATATAATAAAATCAAGGGATACGTTGAAATCCCTTCTGTGCAAAACTAATAAAACAAATTTTTAAAGAAAAATTAAGATTTGACAGTTAACTTTGAAAAAAAAATTGTTTTATGTAAAAATTTATCAAAAGTGAAGAAAGAAACTAAAATTTTATGAATTCGTGAACAACTGTATAAAAGAAAGAAAAAAAACTCTTTTTGGAAAAAAAAAATAAAATTATTTTTACTAATCAAAGAAAAGTTTATCCCGGCCCTGCACCGCGTCAAACTAAGAAAAATTTTATTTTTAAAGTAAAAGTGAAACGTTGAAAACTGACGAAAACGATATTTTTGTATAAAATTTAACAAAAAAAAGGGGAAGATTTATGTATAAGAGTGAACCGAAAAGTTATACAAACAACAAAAGCAAATTTCTTGAAAAAACTTGTATTAGTTGGAAGTTTGGAAAAAAAAAAATAAATAAAAATGAACTAAGAAGACAGAAAAAAAGTGCTTGAAGAAGAAAACCCTATAAGGTGTAAATCTTAATACAAAACTTGATATTTAAAAAGACAGCCCATTTTATAAGCGAAACGTTATAAGAAAAAAAAAGGGATTGTAGAAATTTGAATAAAAATAATAATCAAAAAAAAAAAAAAAACTCAACACAAGTGAAAGAAGCATTTGTATTTGTGAATTCAAGCCTTGCGAGAGGTGTAAATACGTAGCCATGATCAATGGTTAGTTTTGAATTGCGAAAAAAAAATTTGCGAACTTATAACCGAAACATTTCACTTGCTTGTATAAGACATGAAAATTCTACAACAAGAAAAATTTTACGAGAGGAAGCAATCATCAATTAAATGAGGCAAAATGGGAAGTTGGAGTCCAAGATCTCGCCAGGAATTTCCAGGTTCAGGAGGCATAGCGGCTAAATATTTTTTTTCTAGTTTGTAGGATTTACTAAAAAAAACACAAAAAAAAGTAAAAGAAAAATTAAAATTTATGTAGGTTCTTAGGCTCTCTAACATACACAAAAAAAAATATTTTATTGTAAAAAGTTGAATGTGGGTGAGTGAGCGAATCAAAAAGCCCCAGAAAATATATATATAAATGTAGAAAATGAGTATGGTTAGGAAAAAGGTGCTAAATAATAAAAAGTGATTGTGTTTTCTTCCCAAAACTTTTATAGCCACAAACGTCAACAAATTCCAAAAGAAATTTGACGATAAAAACAGTACAAAAAAAAAAAATGTATTAGTAACAAAGATTTTATTAATAAATTTTGCAGTAGGTTGTGGATTGCTTTTGTTTATTTCGTTTTGTGCTGCTCTGTTAAGTGGGACATGTAACATTAGGCGCGTTCTATTCTAAGCGAGCACGAAAGAACACTCGCTTATTCATCGAATTACATTCAAAGCAATAACACTAACTCGCTTATTTTATCCAGTCCTCGCGAAGTCGACTAATCAATAACCGAGTTGAGAGGTAGTGTTGAAAATAGAAAAAATTGCTCTATTGTGAATGAAGTCTAAAATACACTAAGGAAATTTTTTGACATATAGAACTATCGCAGCCAACTTCACTCAAAAAGCGCAAAACAAAACAAAAGAAAATAAATCTTTTGTTAATTGCATATATATTTTATGCTGCATAATGCCACAACAGCCGGTCTATCCTCCACAACCTTGTCCACCTGGTTATCCTCCATAACCTCAGCTGCCAGGTTATCCTCTACAACAACCAGGTGGTTACATGGGTCAAATCATGCCACCAACACAACCTGGACAGGCGCCAACGCCCAGACAGCCACCCATGCCGGGTCAACCGCAATACCCAGAAGTCCTGGTTATAAGGTATGCTCATACAACTAATAAATTTCAAATATTGTTGACGATTATTTTTCTATTATTTTCTTTAGCAACCACCTGCACCTGGTCTGGTATATATCAACAGCCGCAACAGTATGATGAAGCCCAACGCCATTTGGATCCCGATCAGATGCCAAATCCGATAAGCGAAATCTTTGAAAATCAAAATAGCGCTGGTTATGCTTTTATTACTAATCAACAGGGTTTATTACCACCACTGGTGACCACAAAATATGTGGTAGAAGATCAGGATAACTCCTCCCCACGTTACGTTAGGTATTGATATTCGAAATTAATGTTTTGTTTGGCAATTATTTGTATTGCATACTTGCAACAGCTGATTTATTAAAAAAAACAGCTTTGTTCTTTACACTTACCATCTCACCAATGGCACGCACGGTTGAGGGTGAATATGAGCCACTCATGTCCAACATCAACGCTGTACGCACTACATTGGGTCCACGCAGTATGGACAAGCATATTGTTGATTGCAGTGGTAAGGCCACAATTTCAAATGATGGTGCAAACATTATGAAACTATTGGATATCCAGCCGTAAAACTCTAGTCGACATCGCCAAATCTCAAGATGCTGAGGTAATTTTTTTGTTATATTAGAATGTGTGGAATAAAAATGTTTCTCTTATCAGGTCGGCGATGGCACCACTTCAGTAGTACTTGAAGCAGGTGAAATCTTAAGACAAGTTAAGCCATATGTTGAGGAAGGCGTGCATGCACGTATCATCATTAAATCTATATGTAAAGCATTACAATTATGCATGACCAAAATATGACATGGCTGTACATGTCGAAGCGCCAATCGAAGGAACAACAACAATGTGCTTCATTGGAAAAATGCGCTGCCACAGCAATGTCCTCCAAACTTATTCATCAACAAAAGGATTTCTTTTCTAAAATGGTTGTGGACGCTGTACTTTTCTGAGAAGGATCCAACGTCATACAAAAAATTTAAATCGCATTATTAAATATAGAATAGGAATTCAAGGCTGAGCGTGATAAATCTGAAGTACGTATTGATAATGTTCAAGAATGCTGAATAGCGTATTCTGTACAATAAACTAGCTAAGTAAGGCGCCGTTCTAGTGTTATCTAAACTACCAATTGGTGATGTTGGTACACAGTATTTTTCAGGTTGTGATATGTTCTGTGCTGTTCGTGTACCAGAAAAAGATTTGGAACGTACAATGAAAGCTTGTGGTGGTGCTGATATGACTACAGCTAATGATATTAATTCAAGTGTTTTGGGTCACTGTGATTACTTTGAAGAACGTTAAGTTGGTGGTGAACGTCTCAACATTTTAAAAGCTTTGATTGTGGGTTTGACATTGATTTTATTTTCATAGTTTATAATTATTTAAAGGTTGCGTTAATGCTAGAACATGTACATTGATTTTACGTGGCGCTGCCAAACAATTTTTGGAAGAAACTGAGCTTCGTTACATGATGCTATAATGATTATGCGGCGAATCATTCGTCTGAGCTATCGTTCGCAATACAGAATGAAGCCTTTAAATTGTTAAGTAATATAATGAAAAGATTGTGTCCAACTCCCGAAGAAAAAAACTATAAAATTTGTGTCAGTGAAATGATAATTATTGGTCTTGGTTGTTAGTTTTGAGGCATCGTCTTCGAGTGCCTTCTGATCGTATATGCCGGTTCTTTTGCATTCTTTTAATTGCATAAAGTGCCGTTGAAACCTTCCTCACCCTCTCCTCCACGTGGAGCTTCCATGATAGCTTACTGTCTAGGATGATTACTAGATATTTTGTGCATGGTTTCTCCCGTAGGGTCGCCCCTCCTAACGTCCACAGCAGAGGTGATAGCACCCCTCCCTGCGGAGTGCCCCTGGCCTATAATTTCGTGGCCGCGTACAATCCCCATTGCGATGTAATCTTACTGCAGTTTAACATGCAGTCGATCCATCTGGGTAAGGCTGGATGTACTTCCACGTAATTAATACCAGCCATAATCGCCCATTTAGAAACACTGTTGAAAGCCCCGGCAATGCTTAAG
Source organism: Eurosta solidaginis (assembly GCF_040869045.1). Taxonomy (NCBI): domain Eukaryota; kingdom Metazoa; phylum Arthropoda; class Insecta; order Diptera; family Tephritidae; genus Eurosta; species Eurosta solidaginis. The sequence continues at coordinate 105,785 of NW_027137109.1, read as the reverse complement.
AAGACTTCAAGAGCATATTCCTTATATTCCAGGGCTTTTTTTTATGCTTATTACCACCCTATGCAATGTGGTGTCTACTGACTTGCCTTTAGTGTACGCCTGTTGTGTTGTGGAGAGCAGCTTTTCATCCACGTTGGACTTTATGTACACATCTATCAGCCTCTCAAAGGTTTTGAGCAGAAAGGATGTTAAGCTATTGGGTCTATAATGTATCCCACACGTGACCGATCTTCCCCGCCTTTGGTAGGAAAGCTACACAAGCAGTTCTCCAAGAGTGCGGTACATGATTCAGTTTATGCACCCATCGAATATTATTTTGAGCCATCCCACGACCGCCCTACGTGAAACTTTTAGCATGGCCGGACATATACCATCTGAGCCCGGCGATTTCACCACCACTACGAGGTCCTCAGTAGTGTAATTAGGCAGCATATATGAATGCGGCTGTTTCCTTACCATTACTACAGCTCGCACCCGTCTTTCCGTTTGCGCATAGTAAACGCCAAATCCGCGCGCGCTAAGTCCAGAAACCTTTCCTCCCGATGAGTGCCACGGCTCCTGGATCAGCGCCACGTCAAACGAACCCTCCTCAAGGGTTAAGAGTTCGCTCGACGCCACTTTACTGTGTTGGAGGTTTATCTGTAGGACTCGCAGCACCAATGGCTGCTTGTCCCCCTCCAGCACCTTCATCGTGACGTCGTCGTCCTCCCCTTGCCCTTTTGGTTTAGAGTGTTCGAAGCCCCCTTCAGCCTCTTGTAACTGTTGTGCCGGGTGTTCCTATGTGCGACTCACAGCACGCTATCATCTTCACACCGCTATACCATCCCTCAATCAAAGGTTGGAAGGCGCTTACTGTGTTATTCCTGCATCATCTTAAGCATTAAGCTAATAAGCTCTCTTTCTACAGATCTCCACCTTTCACTAGTCATCTGTTCGAAAGGACTGCTACGACCAACCAGCGCCACAGTCAGTGACTGCTTTCCCACATCACTCATCTTCTCGGGAAAAGCCGGCGTCTTAGTGTTAATTCCCTTTGGCACCTCCGAGAAAGCCGGAGTCTTAGCTTTAACTCCCTTTAGCACCTCCGAGAAAGTCGGAGTCTTAGCGGTATCTACCTTTGGCTTATCTCCTACTTCCGTAGTTGGAACTTCCCTCTGACTCGCAGCCTTCGAGGCTATTGGAGCCCATCTGTCTTACAGCTTTGGGCCTACTTGTCTTGTCTATGCGACTGCCCTGCCTCTCGGCTCTGGGACTGGGTCCTTTCTGCCTCTTATAGCAGGCTTGTCGCCTTCCGCCGAATGTTGCCTCTTCATTCTGCCATTTGACGCTTCTTCCTCGTACCGGTTGCAGAACCGAGGGTTTCTAGCAGCAAACCTTTTGAACTGCTTTCGACCTATTTCTACCGCCTCATGGGCCCATTCCAAGCGCTCGATCTCCACTTCTGCTGGGGCGACCACTGCCCACAAGCGTTGGACAATTCTTAGTGATGCACGGTACTGCGAGAGAGCTCTTTACTTCCCCTGCTCCGTACTCTTCTTCACTCTTCTACTCATTTGTGTGCTTTTCCGGAATTCTTTGGATCAGCACTACTCTCGCTCGCTGAGTCCGACGCATCGCTTAATGCGTATTCGTCGTCCTTGGCTTGCGACTCAGTCCTCCTCTTATCATCCTCCTTATTACAATTTGGTAATGAGTCGTTGATCTTAGTCGTACGACCACCATCCCGACAAGGCGGGCTCAGCGGTCCAGTATTATATACGGGGAAAGAACCGTCAGCCACAGCAGCGCCCCTTACGGTGGTAAGGCCATTAATACTTCCCGAGGTGGTCCGGTTTCGGGAAGCCTCCGTTCGAATACAGCCGAATTTATCCCCTGGCTGCAAATCGTCCAAAAGGCACGGCCGCATAACACCCTGGATTAGGGGGTTGGCAGTTCTTGGTCACCGACATCCCGCCGCCCTCCTATGAGGCGAAACGGTGTAGATGCCAGTCCTAAACAGCTCCGCCACATAGTCGGGCGCTATGGACATTGGCTAAGTCCTCACACCAACGACAAGGTGCCTACCCTAGTGAGGGAGAGATTGGAGAGATAGCTGTTTATTTTATTACAAAGCTCATCGATGTAGGAAACAATAGCATAGGCGTAGAAACAATAGTGACTCCTTCTGGTGGTAAAGGTAGCTATTGATATGTAGAAGTTAAACAGAAATTTGAATATGAGTTTTTTTTTTTAAGTTATTGCAAAAAAAAGCGTTGAGGATTTTTAATATCTTACGAGGTACCTTAGTACATGTTTCTAAGAATGAAGAATGGGACCTATTCAAACTTCGCTATACTTTAACATACAATAATTTACCCCATTTTAACACAACTATCATTTTTTGATTTTATTAGATTTTATAAAATGTTTCTTCCTCTACAGTGCAATTTACTTATTAGATGGTAAAGATGGTTTCGCATTATCTCCGTCAGTAACTGTGACAAGGTGGCCACAGCTTGACTCGGAGCGTCTTTTCAATAGCTCTCTAGTGGTGATGGTGACAGCAGAAAAACCCAACTGTTTACAAATGTTACACTTCAAAAAGAATCAAAATATCTGCCATTGCGTCTACGGCTCAAATACTCACAGTATATGAATGAATCGAACGCAGACAATTGCCTAACGGATAGTATACATAATCAAATCGAAAATGTGCTTGCACAGGAAAATATTTCAATTGGAAAACAAAAACCAATTAAGATAGTTTATTTATTATTAAAGTAATTACTTTTCTTTATATCAACTGTATTAATTTAAGTTGCAATTTCATGTGCATATATAATAAGGGATGTCGTGATACGATTGCTGTCGGAATTAGATTTGAAACGAATCAATACTCCTGCTAAGGGTTGCAGAATTATTGCTTGAATGATTAGTTCATATTTTACTTTACTTATTAATTTTAAATTCAATTACGACAGCAATCGGATTCCACGACACCTTTTAATATTCTTGATCTGAAAAAAGAGTAAATCTAATAAAAATTTCTACTTAGCTTTAAGTTGTAGGCTTAAATTGATTCAAATAATCAATTTTTTTATTCGAAACCATGGAAACAACTCAAATTTTACATGAATATAACACACTTCTGAATTGGCCAAATATAAAATAAAAATATAGCTCAAAGCAATTAAAATATTTTTTGTATGTTATTATTAAAGTATTTACTTCTTTTTTATATTAAATGTATTAATTTAAGTTGCAATTTCATGTATATATGAGGCTCCAAATTTGTTATGAATGAAAATTGTTATGAATTTTCAATACGGGTTTTTAGAATGTTGCTAGGCGATGCAATATTGTCGCAATTTAAATATTATTTTAAAAAATCTGGTTTTGCATCTAGGCGCCTCATATATAATATTCTTTATTTGGAAAAAAATTACTAAATCTAATGATATGTTTTAAATAAATTTGTTGAACTGAATACCTTTTTCTTAAGTTTAGTTTTACTTTCAAAAAGTTGAATCAAATTTTTAATACTTGCGATAAACATAAACCTGTGAAGAGAAAAATAGCAGCGTCAATTTTCAACAAATTTCGTCAATTAAATACTTCTTTTTTTATTTCCGATATTTGAAGAAAAGCTTCTATGAACTTTGCAAACCCATCTCAACAACGTTTTCAAAAATTTGAGAAAATGTTACCTAAATTTGAACTTTTTATTTGGGGTTCTTAGAACTTTTTTGAGTATACAGTTTTGTCAATTTTAGTATAACAAAGTACACGTTTTATTTTTATTTTGCATTGATTTTTGAGTTTTTTTTTTTACCGAAAAGTCTTTCAGATTTTCTTTCATAAAAAAACTGTTCCGCAATTTGTATAGAAGAAAATCTCAAACACCCTTCAAAAAACCTCAAAAATCAACGAGAATTTTTAGAGACCTATAGCATGCATGTGCTTTGTTATACTAAAATTGATTTTGCTACAAAATTGTATACTCCAAAAATGCACAGAACCATAAATAAGAAGTTCAAAATTTCGGTAAATGTTTGCGTTTTTCGAAAACGCTTTCGATATTGTTTTTCATAGCTTCAGTTAAAAAAAATCAGGGAAGTTTTTTCGTGTAGTATCGGAAATAAAAAAAAGTATTTAATTGACGAAATTTATTAAAAATTGAGACTGCTATTTTTCTGTTCGCAGGTGTAAGTTCATTATTAAAATGTTTGAAGTTTATTAATCTTAATTATGAGTTCGAAGTCGCAGTCCTATAGCTTCCGTGCTGTCATATGGTGTGTGGGTCAGGAGGTGTGATTGTTGTTGTTGTTGTAGCGATAAGGTTGCTCCCCGAAGGCTTTGGGGAGTGTTATCGATGTAATGGTCCTTTGTCGGATACAGGTCCGGTACGCTCCGGTACCACAGCACCATTAAGGTGCTAGCCCGACCATCTCGGGAACGATTTATGTGGCCACATTAAACCTTCAGGCCATCCCCTCCCTTCCCACCCCCAAATTCCATGAGGAGCTTGGGGTCGCCAGAGCCTCGTCTGTTAGTGAAACAGGATTCGCCGCGGAGAGGTGAGGTTGACAATTGGGTTTGGAGAAGCTATATGTTGCGCTGGCAACCTGAAGGGTTGCGCTACACATCCCCTTGAATCTGATATTTTAGTCGCCTCTTACGACAGGCATACCTACCGCGGGAATATTCTGACCCCCTAACCCGCTGGGGTTAGCGACTGGTGGTCGGGATTGCTACTGTTCGCACATCGGGAATTGTAGCTCCTAAAAACAGCCGAAAAAACTGGAGGCTACCTGTGCAACTAGAGGCATGAGTATTAAAAGAACCATTATAGCAACGGTTAGTCGCCTTTGTGCGTGACCGCCAAGGAGCCACAAACTGCGCCGAAATATACAGACAAAAGTGTGACCATTTTATGTATCTATTTCTTTTCAGCAGACGCTGCACTTCCAAAGACCGGGGTTATGTTCGAAGCCTCTCTGGAGTAAGTGAATGAGGGACAATCCCTCCGCAAGGAGCTACTCCGTAAACCTCTAATCCACATATACTTACGTAGTTGCTAACTAATTTTAATCTCTTATTTAAATAATTATATGGAACTGCATTTATTACAGTTTATATGTTATTTAGTTTTATTTTCTGCTTATAATTTTTGATTTATAACCCATTAGTTTAACAGCAAGATAACTTTAAAATACACTTGACGAATACGTTAAAGGCTGGTGAAAACTGGGAGGATTTTCAAAATTAATTTTATAAAATATATTGTTGCAACTCATACATATTAAATGTTGCTGTGTTTCAACCCAAGTACATGCCACAATCCCAGGTATGGCTTTGTACGTTTCTTGAACTAAACAAGTATCAATTTGGTTACCGTAGCTGAAATGCAATTGCGCCACCTGCTCTTCATCTGTAAAATACAAGCAACGCCTACGTGGTGCATATACGTAATGACTATACTGTGCTCCTGTATGGCGGTAGCCACGGTTATATCACACACCCGGACTTGGCATGGCGTAGCCCAGGGTTATTTTTTATAAGCGCGGCCGATGGCCGCCAATGCAGAAAGGTGTTCTGCGCAAAAATACTATGGATTTCACCCCCGGTTTCGGAGGGACCCGTGGGTATTTTTTCGGTTTTTCGTTAATATCTTTTGAATCCGCTTTCGGATTCTTAATCTGGACGCGAATACGCGTCTTTTTATACCTCACTCGAAAATGTTGGCCCAAATTTCGGTGGGTACCGTAAACTGCACTATTACCGTGCCTTTTCACTTGCTATGTAACGTACATATACAGCTAAATCCTACATTGGGTGCAGGAGCCATACAACGTACGCCACCTCCAGCATCATTTAGCCAGTCAACTGCATGTATTGATTTTACCGAACTAAAATAATAAACCTGACCGCTTCGCATAAGTAACAAAGCATTCATTTCTAGTATGAATATATCGTTCGCAATTTGGTCAAATTGTTTTTCTTTGTACGTCACGCTCTTTGAATACAAATTTAAGCAAATATTCATCATTCCATGTTACAAAAACCGTCTTTCCAGCATCTGTACCATGATTGGTTAAGCCAAGCGGCTGGAATAATGTATCATCGTCAATAGACCACAGCAGCTTTTCGAATTCCTTGTCATCAGCATCTTCCCAAACAACCTCTACCTCATCTATGTCCATTGCCACTATGGGTGGCCCCTGTGATGTGCTTTCACATTCTGCTATTACCAAACGTTGAGAATCACTCATTATTTACTAAAATTCGTCGTCTTCGCATATAAAATCATCCTCATTATCGGACATTACAGTAACATAAATAACAAAGAAAACGTCAATAATAAACAACAGATGATTTTGACAGCTGAAATATTACCAGTGTTGTTAAATACATGCAGGGAAATTTTAACCGAGTTTGGCGTTCTTTTCGCACTCGCTTAGAATAGAATGCGGCTATTGTCAAATCAGCTTATGTTGCAAGAAGGCTATGTTACAGCGTTCACATAATTTCGATTTTCTGCTAAATATTGTTTTTTTTTGCTTTCCTTCTCTTAATTTGAAAGAGAATTTCATTTGCATAAATATGTTTTCTAACTTCCCATACTCAGCTGCTCATTAATTTCAATTTTCTTTTGTTGTTGGTTCTCCATGTACCAACTCAATTAAAAGTGTTGTGAGCATATGACAGCGCGACATCGTGAGTTAATATACTGCGTGTTAAGTGCAAGCGGTGCTTCTCGCTCACTCGCAAACTGAGAGCGATGTATAAATATGTTTGAAACTATGTTAAATATGTAAGTACAGAGATCTCAGGTTATATGTATTATGTTGAGTGCGAGAAAAATAGTATTGAGAAATAACATTGTTTTTTTTGAAGTAGTAGTAAAGTGATAAGAGAATTTATATACTGAGCGACTTTTGTTTAAATTGTATGTAGTGAGGAAATCTCAACTTAACATGTTTGACTAGTGATAAGAGATGAGAAGAATTTTTGGAGAATGCAAAGAAGTCATGGAAACCAGAGAAACGTTTTCTTCTGCTCAAGAGAATTAATTTATATATATGATTTTGTAAATTTGTGAACTTACTTTTTTGTGGAATTGAGAGACTTCGAAATAAAAATGCAACATAGAGAATTCGATTTCGATCAACCTGTTGAAATTCAAGCTAACATAAATGATGTAAGGAACAGTTTAGGTAGGTTAACATATATGTACATAAATACATATAGCACAAAGTAATAAAGGCGAAAATAAAAATACAAGTCTATCGTAGTAGTAGATATAGAAACAACGAAATGTATGATTGAAGAAAGTTGGATTAAAATTTAAGGATTTGTAAAAGGAGAAAGATGAAAGTTTAACTTTTATTGGATATTTGTGGTAGGGGCAATGGTGAGTATGTGTGGGCTAAAAGAACAACTTTTACCATTCTTTTAGCAGGTTCGGTGGGTGAAGACGGGAGGGCAACGACAGCTTAGCCTTCCACCTCTGCCGGATGAACCCCAAACAATGCAACGCGTGGCAGGTAGTTGTGTGTATTAGTTAACGCTTTACTTATTCATTTCCGTAGTAAATTTGATACGTTCTTTTGGGTATTGTTTTATTTGGATGAGCCTAACCTTTCGACGGCCTCAAAATGTAACCTTTTTTTTTTGTAAACCTCTGTTTGATTTTTTTTATGAGAAACCGAGGTAAAAGTCAGTGTAGGAGCAAAATCTACCCGTCTATTAGTTGGGTGAGGTGCTTCCGGTGCACGACCGGTTAAAATCCAACCGAAGACGGTTTCTTGGGTGAGAAGCGTATTTAGAACGTTCTTCCGTATACCGTTTAGTATTATCTGGGGATAAATATCGCCTCCAAGTATGAGGTCGACTGGTTCATTAATAAAGAACCTCTTATCCGCCAGAATCAGATCAGTGAACGCTTGCCGAGTCGTTGCGCTAACTTGGCAAGTCCTCTTGGAAGGTCCTCTGTTAATTGAGGCAGGACTAGGACCACTTTATCGATGCTTACTAAGGGGTCTGTAAGCGAACCTAAGTTAATCGAACACGATTCCTTTTCCTGTGCAGATGGTGTATTATTTATTCCTGACACTTGCACATGCAAACGTTTGGATGGAATGTTTATTCGCTTTTTTAGTCTTTCTGTTATGAAAGAGCATTCGGACACAGAGTCTATCAGCGCTCTGGCGGAAAATTTCACTCCGTTGTAGTTTATATTAACCCGCGCTGTTCCTAATAACACCCCTTTTGTTGTGTTAGCATGACACGAAGTGACGTTGTTAGCATTATCTTGCCTTTTTTCAGCTTCCAGTATTGCTCTAGTCTGTTGTGAGGTTGAAGGTGTGTTGTCGGTGGCGCATTGAGCCCACCTTTGAGGAGGTGTTTTTGGTTGTGCTGCCGGGAGATGGAGCAAGGTGTTGTGCCTCGCGTGGCACGTGCTGCAGTTGAATTGGCTGGTGCATCTTGTCACGGTGTGTCCACCCGACAGATAATTCAGACAGTAACTATTGTTTTTTACAAATTCGATTCTTCCTGACGCAGACAACCTACGGAATTTTTGGCAATTTCGTAATTTGTTCTCCGTACTGTTGCACATCTTACATGCTGATTTTGGTACGCTGGCTTGGTAAACCCCAAGTTTTGTAGAATTTTCCCTAGAATTCGAATTTTGACTTTTGGGTGATTTTGTAGTTTGTTACCCCTAAGATCAGAAACCGTCTCTAATGTCTGGAAGCGATTGGACAGGAATTTGTCCATATCCTCCCATTTCGGGATATCTGTCTATCGTTCTACGGTCTGTTCCCAAAGAGCCAATGTAGATTCAGGGAGTTTTGTGATTGCATCCCAATTTGTGATGTCAATATTATGACATTGTAGCGCAGAGCTGCAATTGTTTATCCCCCGTTGCAATTTTTTGATTGAGGTTCCACACTCCCGTTCGACTGCCGTCAGGTATAATAAAAGTTTAAGTTGTGTGTTGACTAGAATACGCTTGTTTTCGTACCTGTCGCTTAGATTTTTCCAGGCGGTTGCAAAACCCTCGTTTGTTAACGAGCACCTGCCCACTATTTCTTTTGTCTCCCCTTGAGTTTTCTGTTTCAGATAATATAATTTCCCTACATCTTTCAGATCGGTATTGTGGATGTAAATGGTCGTTTTAATTTAAAAAAAAAAAAATTGCGTAATAAATTGTTTCAAACTGCAAATGCAACCTTGTAAATTGTGTTTATTGAGTATATTTAAACGTCATTTACGCATGGCTCAACTATATGGTTGGCGCATCTCATCAGCTGATTTTATTTTTTTCATTTCACTGGAGTAGGGATTGTCAAAAGAAGATCTCAAACTCAAAATGAAACCAAAACATTGAATACATTTTCTTACAACACACACAAATTTCAAAGTTTTATGTTTTCATTCCATTCCATTCGCCTAATACCAACACGCACATTTTGACAGTTTGAACAAAGGTTTGTTGTTGCTGTATATATGAGCCAACCCACGTTCAAATTACTCTTGTGTAAGCTAAATTGAGTTGTATGAACACCACACAATTTAAATCGAAATTGCCTCAATTTATTTGCACACGGCGATGGTTACTGGACATGTTACTGAATTTCACTTCGTCATCGGATAGCGAGCTTCGAACACAAGTACCTGCATTTGATAAACAGGCTAATGACGAAGTGAAATTCAGAAACAAGTCCTTGTAACCATCTCTCTAATATGAATAACAAACGTAATTCAATCTAAATATTTCAAATGTACTACATGTTAACACCGTTCTATCATTTGGTGCTAACCACTTCTTATTGTATTTGTATCTGGATTTGTGTATAAAATGAATAATAAAACTAATTACTACAAAACAATTAAATGGAATAATTTTTCCAAGCAGATATGCGTATATATGTGGCAACCCTGCCACTACTCATATGTAAAATGTATTAGCTTTACAGTCTCTCAGAGCGACTAGTTATCCCGCTAAACAATCCGTTATCGTATTGAGTTTGCTTTCTTAGCAGCTGATAAAAAATATATTTCTTTCTTCTGAGATGACATGTTGAGGGATACACACGCGACTCGGTCAAACATTGTTCAATAAAGTTTGTACTAAATTCGTAAGCAAAACGTCTACTTAATACTTAAGCACAACGCTACATTGGTGACCCCGCCGTTTTTGATAAAAAAAGTGCTCAACCATCGAAAATCTACGATAAGTATTTTGTTTAACTTAGCGCACAAGCTAAAACGAATCAGATTTGATTTTCGTTTTTTTATCAATTCGTATACGATAAATAAGTTGATAAGAATGAGATTGGCGATCCAAGTTCTTTCACGCAATTGCCAGCAATTACGGTCAATATGACTGTCCGCGCACCACCATTTTATCCCGAACGCGCTGCGTTGTGGTTCGCCCAATTTGAATCACAATTTTGGATTCGTTTCGTAACAAACGAGAATGATATGCTTCATCATGCGGTCTCGCTTATAGACATGCAGTCAGCAGCCGAAGCGGAAGATATTATGTTACGTCCCTCAACGCCGTCCCCATATACAACATTGAAGCAAACTTTAAGCGAACGCTTAACAAAATCAAAAGATGCTAAGCTACTTCAGTTGTTGGACGGAGAATAAATTGGTGATCGTACACCATCTCAGTTTTACCGTCACCTACGCAGTCCATGCCCAGATGTACCAGATAACGACATTAAGGCAAGGTGGAAGTCACAACTCTCACCAAAGACACACGCATGTTTAGCAGCACAACCTGACGCCTAATTAGAAGTTTTAAGCCGTCTTGCAGATAAAATTCTTGGGGTGATTCCCAGCATTTCACATTCAATTGCCGCTGTTTCTGAAGAGCAATCTTCACGCGTGGAAATTTCCGAAATCCGCAAACATCTGGAAACCCTAAATCTACGATAACCGCGTGGAAAAGTTAGAACACACCAAAATTCAGGTGGGGGCAGCACATCTCACAGCTGAACGCGTTTTTCAGCGGAAGGTTTTTGCCGATTCCACAAAAAATTCGGTAACCAAGCACGGTGCTGCCTCCCTGGGTGTAAATTTCCGGGAAACGCGAAGGAAGGTCAATAGAGGCGGTCGAAGACTCTCCAGTAAAAACATCGCGCCGCCTTTTCCTCACAGATCGGTACAATGTAATGCAATTTCTGGTGGACAGTGGAGCCGACCTCTCCGTCTTCCTCCGATCCCATATCAAAACAAAAGTAACCCCCGTTGACTATCAATTATACACTGCTACAGATGCAATACTTGAAACATACAGACATCATACGCTTTTACTGGACTTTGGCTTGCGACGCGATTTTACATGGCGCTTCGTTATCGCCGACGTTTCGCAGCCCATCATTGGAGCTGACTTCATAAGCAACTTTGGTATATTGGTCGACTTGAAACATCAAAAAATTAGCGACGAAAAAATGGGCATATCTTCGCATGGGAAAATGCGAAAAGCAGCGCAAATTCAACCAATAAAAGTTCTGCCGAACAACTCGCCCTACAATTCTCTTTTAAAAGAATTTTCGGCAATAACAAAACCTGACGGCGCATTCAAACGAGCGAAACACTCCACAGTGCCTCATATTAAAACAACGGATGGCCCACCAGTTTCAAGTAAGGCTCGTCGCCTTGCGCCAGAAAAACTAAAAATTGCTAAAGATGATTTCGCTAAAATGTTAACGCTTGCAATAGCTCGTCCGTCCGACAGTCCGTGGCCATCTCCGTTGCACCTAGCTGCCAAGAAGTCAGGTGAGTCCCTACCATATGGAGACTATCGTCGTCTCAATGATCGTACAGTGCCTGACAGGTATCCCTTTCGATACCTATAAGATTTTGGTGTCAACCTATACGGCAAAACAATATTTACAACAGTAGACTTCGTCAGAGCATTCAATCAGATTCCAGTCGCTGAAGATGACATAAAGAAAACAGCGATTATCACGCCTTTCGGTCTATACGAATTCCCGTTTATGACATTCGGTTTGATAAATGCGGCCCAAACCTTTCAGCGCTTCATCGATGAAGTTACGCGTGACTTGCCCTTCGTTTTCCCGTATATCGAGGATATACTGTTTGCTTCAGACAATGAGCATCAACATATATGTCACCTACGAACATTGTTTCAACATCTTCACGATCATGGGCGTGTTATCAACGTTGCCAAATCTTGCTTCGGTTTACCGGAAGTGAAATTTCTGGGACATCATATCACATGCCAAGTTATAAAACAACTATCCGACAAAGTAAAAGCAATACGAGAACTAACGCCATCAGCTACAGTGAAGAAACATCGTGGTTTCATCGGTATGATAAACTTTTACCGAAAGTTCATTAAAAATGCAGCGGAGCTACTTTCTCCATTGAACAATTCATTATCAGGGCTTAAGGTACGAGGATCGCACCCGTACAGTGGACGCCAATAATGCTAGATGCATTTGAAAGGTCTAAGGAGGCACTTGCAAATTGCGCTGAACTGGCACATCCAAATATCGAGGCGAACGTAGCAATCTTCAGAGATGCCTCCAATTCTTCAGTTGGTGCGGTTTTGCAACAACACGTGAATAGCTCCTGGAAACCACTAGCTTTTTTCAATCGTACACTACCCGACTCAATACGTATGCTATCAACGTATGACCGAGAGCTACATGCAATATACGAAGCAGTTAAACACTTTCGATATCTGTTTGAAGGCCGACATGTAGAGATATATTCTGACCGTAAGTCATTACAATATATTTTTAAACAAAGGGCAGAACGTGCTTCACCATGGCAGTTCCGCCGAATAAATTTCAGCGGTCAATTCACCACCGAACTGTGTGTATTCGCAATCATAAAAACCAAGGACGCGGAAGACATCTTAAAAATATTAAATGCGCAACATACAAGCATAAAATTCACTATGGAAAAAGAAAAGGAAAATTAAATAGCCTTCCTAGATGTAGAAGTAAGTAGAAAAAATAAACGGTTAGTAATGAATTGGTATACTAAATCCATCGCATCGGACCGACTAATTAACTATCACTCAAACCACCCATGGAAGCAAAAAATTAATACGGCAACAAGTATGATTAGAAAAGTAGCGCTACTCAGTGATGAACAGTACATTGGGGAAAACATGAAGAAAATAAAGAAAATATAATTCAAAAATAGCTATCCAAGCACCCTCATTGATAGACTAATTCAAAACACAATAAACAGAATTAGTCAAAAACGCGACAATTTACCGCCGAACAGCACCAACAAAAAATACATCGGTGTAATATACATACCGGGTCTTACAGACAATCAAATACTACATAAAACAATAAACAACAAAAACATTAATTACGCGCACAAGCCGAACAACACACTTAATTATATTTTTACAAAAATTAAAGACCCCATCCCAAAAGATCAACAAAACGATGTGGTTTACAAAATAACTTGCAATGGTCGCGATGATGATAAATGTGGAAAATGTTATATTGGCACAACCAAACGACAACTGGGTATACGTATTAATGAACACAGAAAAGACGCAGCAAACAAAAAAATGAACACCGGTTTAGCTCATCACTTAACAAAGAGCAACCACTTAGCGGACTTTTCAAATGTTGAAATATTAGATATCGAAAAAAGAGAAAAAACGAGAATGTCTCTTGAAAGCATACGAATACAACAACAAATACACAACACACTAAATTTCAAAGAAGACTTTGACAATATCAGCAGCGTCTACTCAGCTGTTATTCAGAGATGTAAATCAAAGTAAACAATAATGCAAGTGAGAACTGTTTATGTATATTTGTTAAAATAAAGTGCAATAGTTAACTTAATTATAATACAATTAATGTAAGTAAATAAAAAATTTGTATGATGTGTCAGTTTCATTGTAATTGTTAGAAAGTGTTAGAAAAAAGTACCAAATATTAATATGTATATTATGTCTGCATATTTATCATTAAAGAAATCCCCAGAAGATGACGTGAAAAAAAAAGTCGAAACGCGTCGGGTAAAACAACAACAACTGTTTTTTAATTTTTGACCATATGTGCTCAACCCAGCAAACAAAATTAAGCACATCTGCGGGAAAAGCAACACAGTGGCGGATCTATTATCGCGAGTCGAACTGATTTCGGCAGCGGTATCAGCGCTTGTACTGCGATGTATCATCTGGTGTAGTGCGACCATTTGTCGCTGCATCTCTGAGAAGAGCAGTATTCGATTCGCTGCATTCCCTCTCGCATCCAGGTGTACGCTGCTCCCAAAAATTGTTAATAAGCCGCTACGTGTGGCCAGCGATGAATAAGGACTGCCGTGCATGGGCGAGGGCGTGTATTCAATGCCAGCGAAACAAAATTCCCCGCACGTCGTCACTGCACCTGTAAGATTTCAATTACCCACTCATCGATTTCAGCACATTCACGTAGATCATATCACGCTGCCATTCTCAAAAGGGTTCACGTAATGTTTAACAATAATTGATCGCTTTACGCGCTTTCCTTAAGCGATTCCACTGGAAAATGGTAACACAGAAACGATCGTTAGAGCAATTTTTTGTCATTGGATAGCTAGGTACGGTGTTCCACTCAGAATAACGTCAGACCGTGGTGGAAAATTTCAGTCCACGATGTTTCGTCAACTTTCGAAAACGTTCGGCATCAACCACCTAAAATCTTCGCCTTACCATCCACAGGCTAACGGGCTCGTCGAACGCCTACACAGGCAGCTCATGGCAGCGTTGCTATGCCACAACGAAACTTGGTATGACGCACTGCCTGTAGTACTCATGGGCTTGCGCGCCGCTTGGAAAAACGATATCTCCACGAAACCGGCCGAGTTAGTTTATGGTGAGCCAATAAGGCTTCCTAGCGAATTTATTAATCCGGCAAACAACGACCAAACTACATACGGTCTACTCAAATACTTAAGAAATCATTTCCACAATTTGACACCAGCCGATATGTCCCGACATGGTAAGCGTACTTTTTTTCGTTTCAGGGAACTGGACACATGCTCACACGTTCTGGTTCGCCAAGGCCAAATCGGGCCCTCTCTGAAAACACCATACCAAGGACCATATCGCGTTGTTTCAAGACATGGTAAAACTTTTTGCGTGGACATACAAGGCCAACGGTCTACTGTATCTGTGGATCGTCTAAAACCTGTATATGAAATTTACGACGACCAACCAGCTGATAACACACAGGAAGATCCAAGTACAAGTACTTTGCAGCTGACGTTTAAACTTATTACGCAAACATAATTTGTATTAATTTCTTAATAGTTTAACTTGTATATAAAATGAATTTGTAAACTTAAAAAAATTAACAAGGAGAGACATGTGGCAACACTGCCACTACTCATATGCAAAATGTATTAGCTTTCCAGGCTCTCAGAGCGACTAGTTATCCCGCTAAACAATCCGTTATCGTATTGAGTTTGCTGGTCTTAACAGCTTATAAAAAATATATTTCTTTCTTCTGAGATGACATGTTGAGGGATACACACGCGACTCGGTATACATACATATGAAGCAGCCAACAGAAAAATAGCAATGCAATTTTTATTAAATTTCTTCAATTTTCTATAACATATATGTAGCAGTTGTGTGGCGGCCACCGTGGTGTGATGGTAGCGTGCTCCGCCTATCACACCATACGCCCTGGGTTCGCACCCCGGGCAAAGCAACATCAAAATTTTAGAAATAAGGTTTTTCAATTAGAAGAACATTTTTCTAAGCGGGGCAGTGTTTGGCAAGCGCTCCGGGTGTATTTCTGCCATGAAAAGCTCTCAGTGAAAACTCATCTGCTCTGCAGATGCCGTTGGGAGTCGGCATAAAACATGTAGGTCCCGTCCGGCCAATTTGTAGGGAAAATCAAGAGGAGCACGACGCAAATTGGAAGAGAAGCTCGGCCTTAGATCTCTTCGGAGGTTATCGCGCCTTACATTTATTTTTTTATTTTATGTGGCTGTTTATTAGTTCCCGCAAGCAGTCTTTCTCGCGGTTACTCCAGTTTTGTTCTCTTTTATTGTTCTATAGTAATAAATGCAAATTTTAATTAATTAACGAGGTTAGAATACATTTTTTTATTAACAAATTACTTACTTTTTGCATTTTAAGCAATCAGGCGCAAGAAATAAATAACAACAAGCAAACGACAAGACGAGAGATTTGACAGCATTGCGTAATAGATTTTTTTATGTAATAGAACTTTGCCTAAAGTAGGCTCTCGTTACAGCACGCCACTAAACTGACTACTATAAACTTAGAAATGAAATGTACTCTATCTTTTTAGTGCAGCACCAAGTGAAGCATATTCTACTCCAAGACTATGAATATGCCCCTATGTATATTGGTAGCGCACAGATAAGAAGCGCGTCCCTATTATCTTAAATAAACAATAATGCAACGATATCATTTGATAATGCAATGTATTTCAACACCAATGCTTCGAAATAACAATCATCAGAATTAAAGGAAAGAATCATCCCTTACTAATCATTACTGTTGGCGACTTATTTCTTATGTGCCTCAATTCTCTGATAAGAAATACGTTTCCCAAATATCTATTATTATATTTGTATATGTGATGCGTACATGCGAGCAGGTACATCAATGCACCTTAGTCTTTTAATTCCTAAAAGTAAAACTGTACCAAGAGATAATCACTTACTTTATCTCTTAGTGTGTATATTTATATTTATGTCTCCTAATGGACAACAAAGTAACAAAGTAAACATGTTGTAAATTTTTGAAGTTTACAGAGATAAATATTAGCTAAACAAACGTTGAATTTTTTTTGTAATAAGCGTGAAATAAACGAAACAGCTCGTTGCTGAAACGCCTACTAATGTAAACTTTTAAGCCATTTTAAGAAAAAAATTCTTTTATTGATTATTTAGGTTATTGTTCTATCTAATCCATAATTTTTATATAGATTCCTAATTTCAGTATTATTATATACATAAAAAATATTTGCATGTATAAACCAGTGTGTTCCATTTCATAGGCACGCGTGCCAAATTTTTCTCTTCTGCTTTCACACGTATAGTACGATAACTGCGCTGCTTTCACACACATATTACCAATCAGAATGAAGCAGTGTTGCCAATACTTACTGTCTTGCTGTGATCGCGGAAGGGTTTTTCTCCTCATTCAATGCGCAACTTTCGAGCAGACAAGTCGTGCTAAGTCGCATTAAAAATGTTTAATATGAACTGGGAAATAGATTTTTTAGTTGTTGATAATAGAAAGAGAGGAGCAAAATGCATGGTGTGTCATAAAGAAATTGCGCGTGCAACAAAATTTTTTGTCAAACGCCATTATCATACATGCCATGCTAATGAATTTTATGAGCTCAGTAGTAAGGAGAGGGAAAATTTTGTTCTAAGGCTCAAGAGCAAGTTGAACCTAATTGGTCCCAATAATGAAGGGAACAGGAGTAAGGAAATTAAGGCAGCATCTTATATGGTCGCTGTAACTTTAGCAAAAAAATGCCGCCCATATTCAGACGGAATATTTTTTAAAGACCTCTGTAAGGATATTTTACAATTATTTGGCAAAGAAGGAGAAGAGTTTGGAAAATTATTTGATAAGATTTCACTTTCGAAGCAAAGTATGATTCGCAGAACGGAAAAAGTAAGTAGGTATATTTATTCCAGTGTTATGAAGAAATTGCAGGATAGCTTATATTTTTCTATATGTCTGGACGAAACTACCGACATTTCAAGTACAAGCCAACTTGCAATCTATGTGAAGACAATAAATAAAAATTTTTAAATTCATGAGGATTTTCTGTCTCGTTTCAATGCACAGCCACGTGAATGGTAAAACCTTATGGGAAGCAGTAAATACCCAAGTATTCAATAACGTGGATAAAAATAAATTGAGTGCAGTATGCACTGACGGTGCTAAGGTTATGACCGGGAGGGATAAAGGGTTTGTTGGGTTTTTACGAAAAAATAATGTTAATGTTCCTGCGTTTCATTGCGAAAAACATCAACACGCTTTATTTTCGAAGCATCTTAATATGATGAATGCAATGGACTTTGCAATAAAAGTAATTAATAGAATAAAGGGAGGACACAACGCATTGACGAACAGAAAATTTAAAGAATTTTTAGCAGAGGTTGAAGCAGATTACGGAGATCTGCTTTTGTTTACTAACGTTCGCTGGCTAAGTCGCGGGCGAAGTTTGCAACGACTTTTTGATTTACGGTGTAACGTAGCGTTACAATAACGTAACCACCCCCTGTATTTCCTTATTCACTTAAACCTGAACCTCCCTGTACTCATTTTTCTATAGCATGGCTCAAAACCACTTGTACTTATTGTTTTATAGCGTAGCCAACAACCACTAATATAGCAAACCAATGAAAAACACAATAACGGAGCGTTGAATTCTCAACCAGTTTGTGTCACCACCCATATAAACACTGAATTTGCATTTTTGCAATTCAGTCCTCGCAGGTGAGCCAGCGGGAGTGGTTGTCCTTTTAAAGACAAAATTGCCACTCCTGCTAGCCAGCTGAGTGGAAGGGGCGCTGTCATGGCGCGGGTCACCCTCCACCCAGGTAAGGATGAGCGGGGCGGATGCCTTTGCGCTATTGCCACCCGCCGCCCCCTGGGTATTGAGCGGCCCGACGCTTTGATGACTATGTCGCCCCTCCCCCCTCAGCCCTGGCTTCGGCCAGCTGAGTGGAAGGGGCGCTGTCATGGCGCGGGTCACCCTTCACCAAGGTAAGGACGAGCGGGGCGGATGCCTTTGTGCTATTGCCACCCGTCGCCCCCCTGGGTGTTGAGCGGACCGACGCCCTAAAGACTACATAACCCCCTCCCACTCAGCTCTGGCTTCGGCTAGTTGAGTGGAAGGGGAGCCGTCATGGCACGGGTCACCCTTCACCCGGGTAAGGACGAGCGGGGCGGATGCCTTTGTGCTATTGCCACCCGTCGCCCCCCTGGGTGTTGAGCGGCCCGACGCCTTAATGACTATACCCCCCCTCCCCCTCAACTCTGGGTTCGGCCGTGAGTCGATGCGTGCGCATAAGGGGCTACCGCTGTGCCGTTAGGGTGCACTTCCCCTCCGCGCACGGATCGATCCACGGTGTATCGGCTGGTACAGCCCCACCCCTCTTACGCACCTTCTATAAGCGTGCAACTAGGGAGGCGGGGGTGTCCAGCAGTGAAACCAGCACTAACGAGTCCTCGCAGTCTCTTCCGCAGGTGACTGACCCCGCGACTACCACAGCTGCCGAAGAAGAGCGACTAGACGGATCCCGTTGAAGCCGACCGACCAATACCAGCCCGTTGGTACGCCTATTCGACCCCGCCCGGAACACGCAGCCGCTGTCCAGGTAAACCCCGTCGCCGGCCTATTTTCTCTCTCTCTCCCACCGCCGCTGCCGTCGCCCCTCTGGTGCCGCCGCTGCTACGACGACCGTTGGCCGTTCGCCATCCTACCGCCGTTAAGCCGCTGCATCCGTCCCGCCGCTGCTACGACGACCGTTGGCCGCTCGCCATCCTACCGCCGTTAAGCCGCTGCATCACCGTCCCTCCAGTTCGCTGGTGCCGTCACTTCGTCTATACCGCTACACCCATCCGTCCGCTAATACTGTCCGCCGTCCAGCCACTGCGCTCATACTACTGTACCAATCCGTCCGCTAATACTGTCCGCCGTCCGGCCGCCGCGCTGATCCCGCCGCTGCTCCCGGACAACCGTACCATCCCGCCCGCTACTGCACCGCCGCTAAACCACCGTACCGACCCCTCCGCTACTACTACGCCTATTAGCCACCGCCTCCATCTTTGTACGGAAAGCTGCTGTCCGCCTAATATCCCCAGCCGTGTGTGCGTGCGTTCGTAACACATAAATATCGTGTATTTATTCAGTAGGGGTTTGTGGGACCTTTACTCGACTCTTGATTGACTGAGTGTTACCCCAGCCTTAGACAAAACCCACCTCATAAATGCCGCCCGAGCAGGGACCCTCCTCCGCAGATGACCGTGGAAAAACAACTACAACCACCACCAACACTGCCGGGGCGGGTTCGACGAACGCACCGCTAGAAACCGCACACACACAGGCTCCGGAAGGCACGCTGCTGAACACCGACTCGCTCAATTGGATCTACCTACTTAGGAGGGAGAAGCTGATCGAGGAGTGTAAGGAACACCGAATCGACGTGGAAGGCCAAACCGTAGCCGAGCTGCGTCGCGCACTGAGTACTTACGTGCGAGCGAAACGCGCCAGGAAATCCAGTGAAGACCTGTTGAAAGAGCTGGAACGAGAAGTGAACGAGGAAGAGGGGAAGTTCGCTACGCTACCCCATCCAACAACAAAGCCGATCCCTTCAATCCAGATCCACAGCCCACAGCCGCACGGAGGAAAGGGAGAGAACGCATTACCGAAACGAGACGAAATGAGCGACGGTGAACTTATGAATACCGTTCGCCGCTGGGACTTGCACTTTTCGGGGGAGGAGTCATTGCACGAATTTCTTGATAGGATAGAGGAGCTTGCCGAATGCTACCGCATCCCCGTCGACCGACTCCTCCCAACTCTGCCGGAGCTTCTACGTGGGAAGGCACTGCAATGGTACCGCGTCCGTAAGCAACACATACACCGCTAGAGCGATCTGCGGAGGGAGGTGCAAAATTTTTTTCTACCTAAGCGACACATACGACACTTGGAAGAGGCCATCCGACAACACAAACAGCAAGGCCGAGAGAAGGCCAAGGACTACATCCTCGCACTGGAAACGCTGATCCGCCAACACCCGACGATGTGTGAAGAGAATCACCTCGAACGGATCTATGATGGTCTACGCGTGGAATACCGCCTCTTCGTCAAACGCAGCGAGTTTAGGACGATCGAGGAGCTCCTGGAGCTAACGGAAGAGTATGAGCTGTTAAGGGGCGAGGAAGCGAAACAGGAAATAATGGTGGCCCACAGCCTATACCACCTACCCATGGAATACGACAGCAAAGAGTGCTGTTGGCGCTGCAAGGAACGCGGACACCACCGCTTCCAATGTAAGGGCCCCTGGAGGAAGTTCTGCTCCCGGTGTGGCCAAGACAACATCCTCTCCAGGGACTGCCCATGCCCTCCGACTAGCCCAATTACCGAGAGCGCATCCCGAACGCCGTCCAACGCTATTAAAGGAAGCCGCCAAGCACCGTACGTCCGATCAGAGAAGCCGAGGGAACCACCCGCCAGCAAATCAACCGCAAAAACGCAAGTAGATGGCCGATTCTACATACCAGTGGTCATCGAGGGCATGGGCGTGCGCGCACTAGTGGACACAGGCGCCACCCTATCCTATGTAGATGACACCGTACGGAAACACCTAGAAAAGAACAACATCAAGGCGCGCCCCAACAAGCGAAGCATCCAGCTGGCAGACCAAACGTGTGTCTTTACCTCGAACTCCTACCCGGCAAGGACTGTTTATCAAGGACGAGCCACAGACGCGATGCTGTCCGTTATCCCAAACCTGGCCGAACAGGTAATCCTCGGAATGGACTTCCTAAGACAGAGGGGAATCATCCTCACGCTGGATGGTCAGCCGCTAGAGGCCACCGTGACCAAGAGAGCGCCCGAACTGGATACGCTATGTGCATTGACGAGCCGAGAACACCTGAGCGACGAACAAAACACGGAACTGGGAGACTTTCTGGCGCATCACCAAAAGCGGTTTGGCGAAATCATCGGACCAAGCACTGCAGCCGAGCATACGATTCGTCTCAAACACAACCGACCGCTGAAGCAACGATACTACCCCCGCAACCCGGCCATGCAACAAGTAATCAACGAAGAGGTAGACGAGTTATTAGCCGGAGGAAGAATAGAACCATCACGAAGCGCGTACAGCTCGCCAATCGTGCTAGTCCGCAAAAAACAGGGCACGTGGAGGATGTGCATAGATTACCGTCAGCTCAACGCCGCCAGCGAGCCAGACGCTTACCCGTTGCCGCAAATTGGAGCCATTCTCGACCAGCTGAAAGAGGCGAAATTCATCTCGACCATTGACTTGAAGAACGGCTACTGGCAAATCCCGCTCGCCAGAGCATCCCGACCATACACCGCATTTACAGTTCCTGGCAGAGGGTTGTTCCAGTGGAAAGTCATGCCATTTGGCCTACACTCTGCTCCGGCTACCTTTCAACGCGCTCTGGATTCGATACTTGGACCCGAACTCCAACCAAAAGTTTTCGCCTACCTGGACGATATCATCGTATTGGGAGATACCTTTGCAGAACACTTGGCGATCTTGAGGGAAGTGTTCGAGCGCCTACAAAGACACAGGATGCAAGTAAACTTCGAAAAATGCAGCTTCGTCCAGCAACAACTCCATTACCTAGGACATATCATCAGTTCGAAAGGAATTCACACCGATCCAGCAAAAGTATCCGCTGTACAGGAGATGCCCGCACCGAAAACGCTCAAAGAGCTCCGCCGTTTTCTTGGACTCGCGTCTTGGTACCGCCGCTTCGTGGCAGACTTCTCTACGCTCGCCGCGCCGCTTAACCAACTGCTGAGAAAGGGACAAGTCTGGAAATGGGAGGCGCAACAAAATCACGCTTTCAAAGCACTCAAGGATAAGCTTTCCAGCGCGCCAATACTTTGTTGTCCAGACTTCTCTCGACCGTTTTTTCTCCAGACCGACGCGAGCGGAGAGGGCCTGGGCGTCGTGCTCTATCAACGCCATTCCGACCACGAGAAGGTAGTAGCCTACGCCAGCCGAAGCCTAACCCAGCTGGAAAAGCGATACTCGGCCACCGAACAAGAATGCCTCGCCGTGCTATGGGGTATCCGTAAGATGAGACCATACCTGGAGGGGTATCACTTCACCGTCATCACCGACCACCACTCACTAAAATGGCTGCACTCACTCCAAAACCCCTCTGGACGTCTGGCAAGATGGGCACTGGAATTGCAACAATATAATTTCGAGCTAGAATACCGAAAAGGAGCACAGAACGTGGTAGCCGACGCACTCTCCCGCTGCCCGCTACAACACGCCGATGACGACATTTTGTACACCATAACCAACGGAACAAACGACTGGCACGAGAGGAAAGCAAGACAGGTGCGGGAAAAACCTCAAGCACATCCAGATTACCAGATCGTCGATAACCGACTCTTCCGCCATATTTCCCCGAGAAATCAACTTTCGCGGTCACCGCAATGGAAGCTGTGCATCCCAGCCGACCGACGAAAGGACGTACTACAGGAAGTCCACGACGCCGCCGCCGCCGGACATCTCGGGGTGAAGAAGACGCTGAAGAGAGCACAACAGAACTATTACTGGCCCGGGATGTTCCGCGATGTCCTTAAACACGTACGGAAGTGTATCAGATGCGCAGAATACAAAGTCGAGCAAAGACGCCCAGCAGGATTGATGGCAACCATGCAATCATCACGACCGTGGGAAATAGTAACCGCTGACTTCGTAGGGCCACTACCCCGTTCCAAGCAAGGAAACACTTGCCTCCTCGTCATGGTGGACAAATTCTCCAAGTGGGTGGAGTTGATCCCAGTGCGCCAAGCGACAACGGCAAGCGTAATAAAAGCACTCCAAGAAAGAGTCATATACCGATTTGGCTGTCCGAAAACCCTCCTCACAGACAATGGCAAACAATTCGTCGGGAAGGCATTAGCAACGTTTTTGAACGACCACCGCATCGATCATAAGTTTACGGCAGCCTACGCCCTGCACGAAAACCCCACCGAGCGAACCAACCGAGTCGTGAAAACCATGATGGCTCAGCGATGCAAGGACGACCACCGCGCCTGGGACCAGGAGATACCGCAAATAGCATTCGCGATAAACACGGCCAGCCACGAATCTACAACAGCATCAGCAGCAGAAATCAACTTCGGTAGAGACCTTACAGCACCGCAGCAAGTGCGCACGGAGGGAGCAGTACCAGCAGAGCCACCAACCGTACCACCGTCCATCACCAAGTTGTGGGACGAGATAAAAGGGCACCTAGCCAAAGCTTCAAAGCAACAGAAAAAACACTACGACTTACGCAGACGGCAATGGAAGCCACGTATAGGCGAGCAGGTGATGAAAAGGGACCACCCACTCTCATCCGCGGCAGACAAATTCGCCCAGAAGTTAGCACCAAAATTTTCCGGCCCGTACTTGGTGATGGAATACGTTTCGACGAACACGGTAAAATTAGGCCACCCAGAGCAACCAAAGCGACAACGTGCACACGCGCACTTGCAAGACTTAAAGCCGTACAAATCATAAACAAACCCGTTTACCTCGTCATTGCAGGAACCAGACCGTCGAATATGAGTCGAAAACACCGGCAACCCATACCACCGGACTCACCACAACCAATACGGCCGTGGCGCCCACCGTTTGAGGCAACATTATGGCCGGCGAACAAGCCAAAAATCCAACAAATACAAATTTTTCACGGCCCACCAATCTACGACCACCTAATGGCCATCAGGGCACAGGAGTTGGCACCAGAGAGAGAAAAAGCCGACCCGCACGCAAAACAGGTGCCCACAGAAAAGGCAATAAATGAACGACCGGACCCAGGGGAGTCTATTAAAGAAATTACGCCAAAGCAACAAAAACGGGGCGACACCGCACACAACAAAACAGAAAAAAAACATCATACGAAGAGGGTGACCCTGATCCCGAACAGTTCTTCAGAGAACTGAAATTAAAGCGCTCGAACCACAAGGACAGGAAGAGCTATACGTTCCGCTGGAAAACCAAGCGGGTCAAGGTAAAAATGATAGAC
This sequence comes from Eurosta solidaginis, assembly GCF_040869045.1. Taxonomy (NCBI): domain Eukaryota; kingdom Metazoa; phylum Arthropoda; class Insecta; order Diptera; family Tephritidae; genus Eurosta; species Eurosta solidaginis. The sequence continues at coordinate 81,007 of NW_027137109.1, read as the reverse complement.
AAAACACAGGCGACAGTTTCACTGATGGGGAGAAAAAGGGTGGTACCAATCGAATAAGACACGAAGAGAGGAGGCCGAAATATATATCTTTTCTTTATACACATTTATACCATTTACAAAACTGTTAGACTTAAGACATAAATGAATTGTGAATTATGTTTCAAATAATAAAAAAAAAAAAAAAATATATATACTACAAAAACAACAACAAAAAAAAAAAAAAAAAAAAAAAAATACAGGGAACAAGAGAAGTACGACAACGGATACAGTTTAGTACGACTCCATCCCCGACACAAAAAAAAAAAAAAAAAAAAAAAAAAAATTGGAAAATGAAAGATAAATTTTTTTTGTAAAAACAATACTTTTTGCCATTAAAACCTGAAATGTTAACATTAACTCTGTTATATATATAAGTGGAATGACTGTATATTTTTGAAAAAAATAATAATTTTTAAATAAAGTGCTTCGCCCACACGCACACCGGCATAACACCTAGGCCACGCCTGGAGATCCACCTTTCCCCCACCGCAGCTTTCCGTCAACCGAAGTGGGAGGGGGACTGTAACGTAGCGTTACAATAACGTAACCACCCCCTGTATTTCCTTATTCACTTAAACCTGAACCTCCCTGTACTCATTTTTCTATAGCATGGCTCAAAACCACTTGTACTTATTGTTTTATAGCGTAGCCAACAACCACTAAAATAGCAAACCAATGAAAAACACAATAACGGAGCGTTGAATTCTCAACCAGTTTGTGTCACCACCCATATAAACACTGAATTTGCATTTTTGCAATTCAGTCCTCGCAGGTGAGCCAGCGGGAGTGGTTGTCCTTTTAAAGACAAAATTGCCACTCCTGCTAGCCAGCTGAGTGGAAGGGGCGCTGTCATGGCGCGGGTCACCCTCCACCCAGGTAAGGACGAGCGGGGCGGATGCCTTTGCGCTATTGCCACCCGCCGCCCCCCTGGGTATTGAGCGGCCCGACGCCTTGATGACTGTGTCATGGCGCGGGTCACCCTTCACCAAGGTAAGGACGAGCGGGGCGGATGCCTTTGTGCTATTGCCACCCGTCGCCCCCCTGGGTGTTGAGCGGCTCGACGCCCTAAAGACTACATAACCCCCTCCCCCTCAGCTCTGGCTTCGGCTAGTTGAGTGGAAGGGGAGCCGTCATGGCACGGGTCACCCTTCACCCGGGTAAGGACGAGCGGGGCGGATGCCTTTGTGCTATTGCCACCCGTCGCCCCCCTGGGTGTTGAGCGGCCCGACGCCTTAATGACTATACCCCCCCCTCCCCCTCAACTCTGGGTTCGGCCGTGAGTCGATGCGTGCGCATAAGGGGCTACCGCTGTGCCGTTAGGGTGCACTTCCCCTCCGCGCACGGATCGATCCACGGTGTATCGGCTGGTACAGCCCCGCCCCTCTTACGCACCTTCTATAAGCGTGCAACTAGGGAGGCGGGGGTGTCCAGCAGTGAAACCAGCACTAACGGGTCCTCGCAGTCTCTTCCGCAGGTGACTGACCCCGCGACTACCACAGCTGCCGAAGAAGAGCGACTAGACGGATCCCGTTCAACCCGACCGACCAATACCAGCCCGTTGGTACGCCTATTCGACCCCGCCCGGAACACGCAGCCGCTGTCCAGGTAAACCCCGTCGCCGGCCTATTTTCTCTCTCTCTCTCTCGGCCCTGGTACGCGCTCCGTAGCCCACCGCCGCTGCCGTCGCCCCTCTGGTGCCGCCGCTGCTACGACGACCGTTGGCCGTTCGCCATCCTACCGCCGTTAAGCCGCTGCATCCGTCCCGCCGCTGCTACGACGACCGTTGGCCGTTCGCCATCCTACCGCCGTTGAGCCGCTGCATCCGTCACGCCGCTGCTCCGACGACCGTTGGCCGCTCGCCATCCTACCGCCGTTAAGCCGCTGCATCACCGTCCCTCCAGTTCGCTGGTGCCGTCACTTCGTCTATACCGCTACACCCATCCGTCCGCTAATACTGTCCGCCTTCCAGCCACTGCGCTCATACTACTGTACCAATCCGTCCGCTAATACTGTCCGCCGTCCGGCCGCCGCGCTGATCCCGCCGCTGCTCCCGGACAACCGTACCATCCCGCCCGCTACTGCACCGCCGCTAAACCACCGTACCGACCCCTCCGCTACTACTACGCCTATTAGCCACCGCCTCCATCTTTGTACGGAAAGCTGCTGTCCGCCTAATATCCCCAGCCGTGTGTGCGTGCGTTCGTAACACATAAATATCGTGTATTTATTCAGTAGGGGTTTGTGGGACCTTTACTCGACTCTGGATTGACTGAGTGTTACCCCAGCCTTAGACAAAACCCACCTCATAACGGGAAGAAGTTATTCAATTTTTGCAACAAAGCATAGCAGAAAACTGCGCAGAAATGATTTCACACTTGAAAAACTACGAATTCATATATGACTTAGCTTTTCTTAGTGATATATCACTCATGTTGAATGAATTTAATCTCATTTTACAAGGTAAAAACAAACATATTTTTGATCTGGTTTCTGCAACAAATCAATTGGGTCATAAGCTCAGACTGTTAAAAAATGAATTTCTTAACAAAAGTTTTACATTTTTACCAAGGACATCAAAAGTATTTGCGGAACTTCCAATTCAAAATAAATTAACAGAGTTTGTAGAAATTATTGATACCTTGATTAAAAAATTTTCTGAAAAATTTATTGATTTCCATATTATCAAAAATGCAATAGATCTTCACGACAATCCATTAACATGCAATATTGAAAATTACAGTCAAGAAATTCAACAAGAGCTGAAAATTATGCAAGCCGATCCATCACTGCCCTTTGGCACAGGACTAAAGTTTTGGGAAAAAGGAAGCGATGTGTCTTATTCAAAAATAAGGTCTGAAATACTAAAACTATATTCAATATTTGGTGCCACGTATAATTGCGAAGTCCTTTTTTCTTTTTTAAAAATAATTAAGTCTAAATATAGACATAATTTAATGGATAACCACATAGAAGATATCTTAAGAATTAATAGATAAAAAAATGATGTAAATATTGAAGAACTTGCAATGAATTAAAAAATATTTAAATAAGAATTAATTTTTTATTTTCCTTAATTAATTTTACGAATTTAGTTCCTTAAAGTAAACAAAAAAATATTGAGGAAAAATTCACATTTAATTTTTTTTTAATCTCTAAAAGTGAATTTTTTAGTTTTTATATTTGAAACTGTCTTTAAACTTCGGTAAATATTTATTTCTTTATTATCAACTTGTTGTTGTTTTTTTGTTGATTCTCAAAGCTAAAAATAACAAAAAAAATTTTCGGTAACATCAATTTGGCTTTTCATACATAGAGTAAAGCCCCCATTACTGATACTTAGCATAGACTTGACTTGACTTGGCGTAAACTTGGCAACTTAGCCACGGTTATACTCCACTTGTCGCATAAAATCTGGCATCATAATCAGTGTTGAAATTTATTTTTAAATAAATGTCAATTTGTATGACAAAATGTCAAAATGAAATGGAAACAAACAAATGGCATCTCAAAATGTAAACGTCGCTTAGAACTTACATAGAAAATCAAAATTCAACAGACTTCTAAGTCAAGTTAAGTTTTGAGTAATCAGTAACATGCAATGTTCATTTAACAGAACTGTAAGTGACAGTTCGCAAGCCAAGTCAAGTCTATGCTAAGTATCAGTAATGGAGCCTTAAGTTCGGGTAATAAGGAATAAATACTTTTTCACCAATAACTTCACTTTCATTTTTTTGCACCCGCCATTTCCAAGACTTTTTACAATGGGCGCATTCCAAATCGCAACTGTTGGACCCGTTCTACAAACAGTTTAGCTATACGTCAAATTGCAACATATAAAAATCCCTTTTCAAAATTAAAATATTAGGTAAATATCAATTAATTAAAGTACTTAAAATGGGTATGTGGCTATTAATCAATACAATTTCACCATTACTACTAATATTTAAAAGTCCATTTTTCCTTCCACAATTAAACCATGAATTTTTTCGATTTCAATACGTTGGCAACATTGATTTTTTAGACGCGTGAGCGACTTGTTCTCTTCAGTCTCTCATTGTCCAGCAGAACCGCAATATGTGTTTGTATATGTTTTGGCCGTAGCTGGTATAAACACACATAAATTTTCTGATGTCATACATTCATTATAAGGAGTATAGCTGCAATGCTAATGAGTTCCTAAAACCATGCAAAGAGGTGTTCAATGCATCTATCTCTTACATGTACAAACGTTTTTTTTGTTGTAATGACTTGAAGAAATGTTCAAGTTAAATTACATTGATAAATTGTTTTCTTTAGTTTTGTTGTAAACATTCACATACTGCTTCAGAATCCCATTGTTTATAATCTTTTTCCACAAACGCTTTTAAACGTTTTTTTAAAGAAGCTTGAAAAATTATTTTAATACTGAGAACGCATATATGTCGTTAACTAGAGTGGATTTACTGTAAGCTAATTGTAAGAACCTATATAGGTAAGCCATTTGAGAAACATGATTAGAACATTAGTTTAGATATGGGGTATTCCATCCCATTTCGACCAATTTTGAACCCGACCCCTTTAGAATTGGCTGAAAGTTTTTCTTCTTTTTCTAGCTTACGAAAGACGTTTTTCAGAAGTTTTTCAAATTTTTTCATCCAACTCAAAAAAAGTAATGATAAAATAAGTTTTAAATATATATAAATGCTATAAATTTTTCAAAAATTGACCGTTTGGGATCAATTTTTTTTTTTTAATATGTTTTTAAATGTATTTTTCGGAAAAAATACAAAAAAAGAATTTAAAGTTTTTTTTCAATTAAATAAAAAAAAAATAAAAATTCTCGGCCCATTCCGGGATTAGTGGGGATGATTGCAGAATTGATTGAAGTTTTTTATGAGAAAAAAAGGGCGAAATTCGAAAAATCTCGAAAAACTGAAAAATTAAAAAAAAAACATTAAAATTTTTTTTGAATTTTTTCCGAAAAGTACATTTAAAAACAAATTTAAAAAAAAAAAAGATCCCAAACGGTCAATTTTTGAAAAAGTTATAGCATTTTGAAAACAAAAACGGTGTTTTTTTAAAGATTCATTACTTTTTTGAGTTAGATGAAAAAATTTGAAAAACTTCTGAAAAACGTCTTTCGTAAGCTAGAAAAAGAAGAAAAACTTTCAGCCAATTCTAAAGGAGTCAGGTTCAAAATTGGTCGAAATGGGATGGAATACCCCATATATACAGCAGGGTAATGAATTATAAATCTGAAATAATGAATAAAGATTAGATTATTGTTATGGTCTTGTAAGCCTATAATGTAGTCGTGAGTTTATTAAATTTGGTTGGGTATGGGAAAGTGGCAGCAACTCTCAATACAAGGTAGGGTAGGGAATTTAGAATACACTCAGAGGAGTAATGATACCTATCTCCTCCTCACGCTGATGTAAACACTTTTTTGACGCACACCTTTCCGTCGGCATAGTTCCTTTTTTGTTGTGTGATACGATCTTCACCTTTAGATTTTTTTATTTCCCTGCTGTAAGAAGTCCGTCCGTTTCTTTTATGCTAGCTAATAGAGTAAATAACGAATACAGGCTGTGTGCTTTGTGGCTTTTTATTTTGACTCATTGTCTTTAGGCGGTTTAGTTCCGCGTAGTGCATGAAATATTGTAGTAAATACCCTCATACTAGGGTGAATCGCAGCAATAACCCCGACCTACCGAGTAACTAAGCCCGGTTAACGCAAGCATGCACGCCCGATCCGAGCTCCCTAGTGTCAGTTGTAGTAGAAGACTGATGCAGCTTATGTTTGTTATATAACAATATCAGTATCCTTATCTCTTCTTCTTGTAAGTCGTGGCATTATATACGACTAAAAATAAATTATGAAACAAAATTATCAATTTTAACTAAATTTATCTTTCGATCAGATCCGAAATCAGCCTTACATAAAACCAAAATAATGCAGTGAATTTCCTGCAAATATTACCCCCAGTAATTTCAAAATGCCCATGAAAATAATTCAGAAATGATCATAAAAATAATTTCACATAATCCGGAAATAATTGTCGAAAAAACAATCCTTTAATGGCGCCTGATCTGCAAAGGTAGTGAATATTTTTAGTTCGACTACATGCTTCGAAGTCTTTTAGTAATGCATTTATGAAAAATTTATTTTTTGGTAATGCATTTAGAAATGAACTCGAAAAGCTCACCAGCCACTGCGCATAGTTTTGAAAACTTTTTCTAAGGCATTTTTAATTGCCCCGGGATACGAACCTGGGATTTTGTTCCTGTAGAAACAAAAATTATTCCCCGAAGGATTAGAATAGTTTTGCGGATTGGTACGCGCGGGAACGAATTTTGACCTCTTGAACTTACGGGTCTGTGAATTTTAGTAGCCTCTTACGACAGGCAAGCCTGCCGCGGGATTTTCAAAGTCCCTTAATCCGCAGGGGGACGAACCTGGGATCTTCGGCCTGGGTGGTTGTTGTTGTTGTCGTAACAACAAAAATTACTCCCCGACAGTTTACGGGAGTTTCACGGACAGGGGTAACCCTTTGCCGAATACGAATCCGGTACGAATACGGTACGCTACGGTACTTGCTCCTTCTGGTATTAGCAAGGGGTGTCGGAATTTTACCCCCTTGATCCTGCAGGTTTGTGGATTTTAGTCACCTCTTAAGACAGGCATGCCTACTGCGGGAATATCCTTAGCCCCTTAACCCTCTGGGGACGAATCTGGGACCTTCGAACTGGGATGTTGTTGTAACAACAAAAATTACATCACGAATGTTTAGGAGAGTTTTGCTTATATGGGTAGGCCTTTTCCGAGTACGAATCCGGTAAGTTCCGATACTTGCACTTTCTGGTATTAGCCCAGTGGGAGTGTGAGTGGGGGTGGGAAGGGCATGCCCTTTCCGTAAACGAATCCGGAACGCTAAGGTACTTGCACCTGGCAAGCGCAGGGCACGATCACAGAACGTGCTCGATCGTTTCCTCCTCCAACCCGCATTTCCTACATTTGCTATCACTGACCAAGCCTAATTTAGAGGCATAGAACAACCACTAAAATAGCAAACCAATGAAAAACACAATAACGGAGCGTTGAATTCTCAACCAGTTTGTGTCACCACCCATATAAACACTGAATTTGCATTTTTGCAATTCAGTCCTCGCAGGTGAGCCAGCGGGAGTGGTTGTCCTTTTAAAGACAAAATTGCCACTCCTGCTAGCCAGCTGAGTGGAAGGGGCGCTGTCATGGCGCGGGTCACCCTCCACCCAGGTAAGGACGAGCGGGGCGGATGCCTTTGCGCTATTGCCACCCGCCGCCCCCCTGGGTATTGAGCGGCCCGACGCCTTGATGACTGTGTCATGGCGCGGGTCACCCTTCACCAAGGTAAGGACGAGCGGGGCGGATGCCTTTGTGCTATTGCCACCCGTCGCCCCCCTGGGTGTTGAGCGGCCTGACGCCCTAAAGACTACATAACCCCCTCCCCCTCAGCTCTGGCTTCGGCTAGTTGAGTGGAAGGGGAGCCGTCATGGCACGGGTCACCCTTCACCCGGGTAAGGACGAGCGGGGCGGATGCCTTTGTGCTATTGCCACCCGTCGCCCCCCTGGGTGTTGAGCGGCCCGACGCCTTAATGACTATACCCCCCCTCCCCCTCAACTCTGGGTTCGGCCGTGAGTCGATGCGTGCGCATAAGGGGCTACCGTTGTGCCGTTAGGGTGCACTTCCCCTCCGCGCACGGATCGATCCACGGTGTATCGGCTGGTACAGCCCCGCCCCTCTTACGCACCTTCTATAAGCGTGCAACTAGGGAGGCGGGGGTGTCCAGCAGTGAAACCAGCACTAACGAGTCCTCGCAGTCTCTTCCGCAGGTGACTGACCCCGCGACTACCACAGCTGCCGAAGAAGAGCGACTAGACGGATCCCGTTGAACCCGACCGACCAATACCAGCCCGTTGGTACGCCTATTCGACCCCGCCCGGAACACGCAGCCGCTGTCCAGGTAAACCCCGTCGCCGGCCTATTTTCTCTCTCTCTCTCGGCCCTGGTACGCGCTCCGTAGCCCACCGCCGCTGCCGTCGCCCCTCTGGTGCCGCCGCTGCTACGACGACCGTTGGCCGTTCGCCATCCTACCGCCGTTAAGCCGCTGCATCCGTCCCGCCGCTGCTACGACGACCGTTGGCCGTTCGCCATCCTACCGCCGTTGAGCCGCTGCATCCGTCACGCCGCTGCTACGACGACCGTTGGCCGCTCGCCATCCTACCGCCGTTAAGCCGCTGCATCACCGTCCCTCCAGTTCGCTGGTGCCGTCACTTCGTCTATACCGCTACACCCATCCGTCCGCTAATACTGTCCGCCGTCCAGCCACTGCGCTCATACTACTGTACCAATCCGTCCGCTAATACTGTCCGCCGTCCGGCCGCCGCGCTGATCCCGCCGCTGCTCCCGGACAACCGTACCATCCCGCCCGCTACTGCACCGCCGCTAAACCACCGTACCGACCCCTCCGCTACTACTACGCCTATTAGCCACCGCCTCCATCTTTGTACGGAAAGCTGCTGTCCGCCTAATATCCCCAGCCGTGTGTGCGTGCGTTCGTAACACATAAATATCGTGTATTTATTCAGTAGGGGTTTGTGGGACCTTTACTCGACTCTGGATTGACTGAGTGTTACCCCAGCCTTAGACAAAACCCACCTCATAACGGGAAGAAGTTATTCAATTTTTGCAACAAAGCATAGCAGAAAACTGCGCAGAAATGATTTCACACTTGAAAAACTACGAATTCATATATGACTTAGCTTTTCTTAGTGATATATCACTCATGTTGAATGAATTTAATCTCATTTTACAAGGTAAAAACAAACATATTTTTGATCTGGTTTCTGCAACAAATCAATTGGGTCATAAGCTCAGACTGTTAAAAAATGAATTTCTTAACAAAAGTTTTACATTTTTACCAAGGACATCAAAAGTATTTGCGGAACTTCCAATTCAAAATAAATTAACAGAGTTTGTAGAAATTATTGATACCTTGATTAAAAAATTTTCTGAAAAATTTATTGATTTCCATATTATCAAAAATGCAATAGATCTTCACGACAATCCATTAACATGCAATATTGAAAATTACAGTCAAGAAATTCAACAAGAGCTGAAAATTATGCAAGCCGATCCATCACTGCCCTTTGGCACAGGACTAAAGTTTTGGGAAAAAGTAAGCGATGTGTCTTATTCAAAAATAAGGTCTGAAATACTAAAACTATATTCAATGTTTGGTGCCACGTATAATTGCGAAGTCCTTTTTTCTTTTTTAAAAATAATTAAGTCTAAATATAGACATAATTTAATGGATAACCACATAGAAGATATCTTAAGAATTAATAGATAAAAAAATGATGTAAATATTGAAGAACTTGCAATGAATTAAAAAATATTTAAATAAGAATTAATTTTTTATTTTCCTTAATTAATTTTACGAATTTAGTTCCTTAAAGTAAACAAAAAAATATTGAGGAAAAATTCACATTTAATTTTTTTTTAATCTCTAAAAGTGAATTTTTTAGTTTTTATATTTGAAACTGTCTTTAAACTTCGGTAAATATTTATTTCTTTATTATTAACTTGTTGTTGTTTTTTTGTTGATTCTCAAAGCTAAAAATAACAAAAAAAATTTTCGGTAACATCAATTTGGCTTTTCATACATAGAGTAAAGCCCCCATTACTGATACTTAGCATAGACTTGACTTGACTTGGCGTAAACTTGGCAACTTACCCACGGTTATACTCCACTTGTCGCATAAAATCTGGCATCATAATCAGTGTTGAAATTTATTTTTAAATAAATGTCAATTTGTATGACAAAATGTCAAAATGAAATGGAAACAAACAAATGGCATCTCAAAATGTAAACGTCACTTAGAACTTACATAGAAAATCAAAATTCAACAGACTTCTAAGTCAAGTTAAGTTTTGAGTAATCAGTAACATGCAATGTTCATTTATCAGAACTGTAAGTGACAGTTCGCAAGCCAAGTCAAGTATATGCTAAGTATCAGTAATGGAGCCTTAAGTTCGGGTAATAAGGAATAAATACTTTTTCACCAATAACTTCACTTTCACTTTTTTGCACCCGCCATTTCCAAGACTTTTTACAATGGGCGCATTCCAAATCGCAACTGTTGGACCCGTTCTACAAACAGTTTAGCTATACGTCAAATTGCAACATATAAAAATTCCTTTTCAAAATTAAAATATTAGGTAAATATCAATTAATTAAAGTACTTAAAATGGGTATGTGGCTATTAATCAATACAATTTCACCATTACTACTAATATTTAAAAGTCCATTTTTCCTTCCACAATTAAACCATGAATTTTTTCGATTTCAATACGTTGGCAACATTGATTTTTTAGACGCGTGAGCGACTTGTTCTCTTCAGTCTCTCATTGTCCAGCAGAACCGCAATATGTGTTTGCATATGTTTTGGCCGTAGCTGGTATAAACACACATAAATTTTCTGATGTCATACATTCATTATAAGGAGTATAGCTGCAATGCTAATGAGTTCCTAAAACCATGCAAGGAGGTGTTCAATGCAGCTATCTTTTACATGTACAAACGTTTTTTTTGTTGTAATGACTTGAAGAAATGTTCAAGTTAAATTACATTGATAAATTGTTTTCTTTAGTTTTGTTGTAAACATTCACATACTGCTTCAGAATCCCATTGTTTATAATCTTTTGCCACAAACGCTTTTAAACGTTTTTTTAAAGAAGCTTGAAAAATTATTTTAATACTGAGAACGCATATATGTCGTTAACTAGAGTGGATTTACTGTAAGCTAATTGTAAGAACCTATATAGGTAAGCCATTTGAGAAACATGATTAGAACATTAGTTTACATATGGGGTATTCCATCCCATTTCGACCAATTTTGAACCCGACCCCTTTAGAATTGGCTGAAAGTTTTTCTTCTTTTTCTAGCTTACGAAAGACGTTTTTCAGAAGTTTTTCAAATTTTTTCATCCAACTCAAAAAAAGTAATGATAAAATAAGTTTTAAATATATATAAATGCTATAAATTTTTCAAAAATTGACCGTTTGGGATCATTTTTTTTTTTTAATATGTTTTTAAATGTATTTTTCGGAAAAAATACAAAAAAAGAATTTAAAGTTTTTTTTCAATTAAATAAAAAAAAAATAAAAATTCTCGGCCCATTCCGGGATTAGTGGGGATGATTGCAGAATTGATTGAAGTTTTTTATGAGAAAAAAAGGGCGAAATTCGAAAAATCTCGAAAAACTGAAAAATTACAAAAAAAAACATTAAAAATTTTTTTGAATTTTTTCCGAAAAGTACATTTAAAAACAAATTTAAAAAAAAAAAAAGATCCCAAACGGTCAATTTTTGAAAAAGTTATAGCATTTTGAAAACAAAAACGGTGTTTTTTTAAAGATTCATTACTTTTTTTGAGTTAGATGAAAAAATTTGAAAAACTTCTGAAAAACGTCTTTCGTAAGCTAGAAAAAGAAGAAAAACTTTCAGCCAATTCTAAAGGAGTCAGGTTCAAAATTGGTCGAAATGGGATGGAATACCCCATATATACAGCAGGGTAATGAATTATAAATCTGAAATAATGAATAAAGATTAGATTATTGTTATGGTCTTGTAAGCCTATAATGTAGTCGTGAGTTTATTAAATTTGGTTGGGTATGGGAAAGTGGCAGCAACTCTCAATACAAGGTAGGGTAGGGAATTTAGAATACACTCAGAGGAGTAATGATACCTATCTCCTCCTCACGCTGATGTAAACACTTTTTTGACGCACACCTTTCCGTCGGCATAGTTCCTTTTTTGTTGTGTGATACGATCTTCACCTTTAGATTTTTTTATTTCCCTGCTGTAAGAAGTCCGTCCGTTTCTTTTAAGCTAGCTAATAGAGTAAATAACGAATAATGAATAAAGATTAGATTATTGTTATGGTCTTGTAAGCCTATAATGTAGTCGTGAGTTTATTAAATTTGGTTGGGTATGGGAAAGTGGCAGCAACTCTCAATACAAGGTAGGGTAGGGAATTTAGAATACACTCAGAGGAGTAATGATACCTATCTCCTCCTCACGCTGATGTAAACACTTTTTTGACGCACACCTTTCCGTCGGCATAGTTCCTTTTTTGTTGTGTGATACGATCTTCACCTTTAGATTTTTTTATTTCCCTGCTGTAAGAAGTCCGTCCGTTTCTTTTATGCTAGCTAATAGAGTAAATAACGAATACAGGCTGTGTGCTTTGTGGCTTTTTATTTTGACTCATTGTCTTTAGGCGGTTTAGTTCCGCGTAGTGCATGAAATATTGTAGTAAATACCCTCATACTAGGGTGAATCGCAGCAATAACCCCGACCTACCGAGTAACTAAGCCCGGTTAACGCAAGCATGCACGCCCGATCCGAGCTCCCTAGTGTCAGTTGTAGTAGAAGACTGATGCAGCTTATGTTTGTTATATAACAATATCAGTATCCTTATCTCTTCTTCTTGTAAGTCGTGGCATTATATACGACTAAAAATAAATTATGAAACAAAATTATCAATTTTAACTAAATTTATCTTTCGATCAGATCCGAAATCAGCCTTACATAAAACCAAAATAATGCAGTGAATTTCCTGCAAATATTACCCCCAGTAATTTCAAAATGCCCATGAAAATAATTCAGAAATGATCATAAAAATAATTTCACATAATCCGGAAATAATTGTCGAAAAAACAATCCTTTAATGGCGCCTGATCTGCAAAGGTAGTGAATATTTTTAGTTCGACTACATGCTTCGAAGTCTTTTAGTAATGCATTTATGAAAAATTTATTTTTTGGTAATGCATTTAGAAATGAACTCGAAAAGCTCACCAGCCACTGCGCATAGTTTTGAAAACTTTTTCTAAGGCATTTTTAATTGCCCCGGGATACGAACCTGGGATTTTGTTCCTGTAGAAACAAAAATTATTCCCCGAAGGATTAGAATAGTTTTGCGGATTGGTACGCGCGGGAACGAATTTTGACCTCTTGAACTTACGGGTCTGTGAATTTTAGTAGCCTCTTACGACAGGCAAGCCTGCCGCGGGATTTTCAAAGTCCCTTAATCCGCAGGGGGACGAACCTGGGATCTTCGGCCTGGGTGGTTGTTGTTGTTGTCGTAACAACAAAAATTACTCCCCGACAGTTTACGGGAGTTTCACGGACAGGGGTAACCCTTTGCCGAATACGAATCCGGTACGAATACGGTACGCTACGGTACTTGCTCCTTCTGGTATTAGCAAGGGGTGTCGGAATTTTACCCCCTTGATCCTGCAGGTTTGTGGATTTTAGTCACCTCTTAAGACAGGCATGCCTACTGCGGGAATATCCTTAGCCCCTTAACCCTCTGGGGACGAATCTGGGACCTTCGAACTGGGATGTTGTTGTAACAACAAAAATTACATCACGAATGTTTAGGAGAGTTTTGCTTATATGGGTAGGCCTTTTCCGAGTACGAATCCGGTAAGTTCCGATACTTGCACTTTCTGGTATTAGCCCAGTGGGAGTGTGAGTGGGGGTGGGAAGGGCATGCCCTTTCCGTAAACGAATCCGGAACGCTAAGGTACTTGCACCTGGCAAGCGCAGGGCACGATCACAGAACGTGCTCGATCGTTTCCTCCTCCAACCCGCATTTCCTACATTTGCTATCACTGACCAAGCCTAATTTAGAGGCATAGAACAACCACTAAAATAGCAAACCAATGAAAAACACAATAACGGAGCGTTGAATTCTCAACCAGTTTGTGTCACCACCCATATAAACACTGAATTTGCATTTTTGCAATTCAGTCCTCGCAGGTGAGCCAGCGGGAGTGGTTGTCCTTTTAAAGACAAAATTGCCACTCCTGCTAGCCAGCTGAGTGGAAGGGGCGCTGTCATGGCGCGGGTCACCCTCCACCCAGGTAAGGACGAGCGGGGCGGATGCCTTTGCGCTATTGCCACCCGCCGCCCCCCTGGGTATTGAGCGGCCCGACGCCTTGATGACTGTGTCATGGCGCGGGTCACCCTTCACCAAGGTAAGGACGAGCGGGGCGGATGCCTTTGTGCTATTGCCACCCGTCGCCCCCCTGGGTGTTGAGCGGCCTGACGCCCTAAAGACTACATAACCCCCTCCCCCTCAGCTCTGGCTTCGGCTAGTTGAGTGGAAGGGGAGCCGTCATGGCACGGGTCACCCTTCACCCGGGTAAGGACGAGCGGGGCGGATGCCTTTGTGCTATTGCCACCCGTCGCCCCCCTGGGTGTTGAGCGGCCCGACGCCTTAATGACTATACCCCCCCTCCCCCTCAACTCTGGGTTCGGCCGTGAGTCGATGCGTGCGCATAAGGGGCTACCGTTGTGCCGTTAGGGTGCACTTCCCCTCCGCGCACGGATCGATCCACGGTGTATCGGCTGGTACAGCCCCGCCCCTCTTACGCACCTTCTATAAGCGTGCAACTAGGGAGGCGGGGGTGTCCAGCAGTGAAACCAGCACTAACGAGTCCTCGCAGTCTCTTCCGCAGGTGACTGACCCCGCGACTACCACAGCTGCCGAAGAAGAGCGACTAGACGGATCCCGTTGAACCCGACCGACCAATACCAGCCCGTTGGTACGCCTATTCGACCCCGCCCGGAACACGCAGCCGCTGTCCAGGTAAACCCCGTCGCTGGCCTATTTTCTCTCTCTCTCTCGGCCCTGGTACGCGCTCCGTAGCCCACCGCCGCTGCCGTCGCCCCTCTGGTGCCGCCGCTGCTACGACGACCGTTGGCCGTTCGCCATCCTACCGCCGTTAAGCCGCTGCATCCGTCCCGCCGCTGCTACGACGACCGTTGGCCGTTCGCCATCCTACCGCCGTTGAGCCGCTGCATCCGTCACGCCGCTGCTACGACGACCGTTGGCCGCTCGCCATCCTACCGCCGTTAAGCCGCTGCATCACCGTCCCTCCAGTTCGCTGGTGCCGTCACTTCGTCTATACCGCTACACCCATCCGTCCGCTAATACTGTCCGCCGTCCAGCCACTGCGCTCATACTACTGTACCAATCCGTCCGCTAATACTGTCCGCCGTCCGGCCGCCGCGCTGATCCCGCCGCTGCTCCCGGACAACCGTACCATCCCGCCCGCTACTGCACCGCCGCTAAACCACCGTACCGACCCCTCCGCTACTACTACGCCTATTAGCCACCGCCTCCATCTTTGTACGGAAAGCTGCTGTCCGCCTAATATCCCCAGCCGTGTGTGCGTGCGTTCGTAACACATAAATATCGTGTATTTATTCAGTAGGGGTTTGTGGGACCTTTACTCGACTCTGGATTGACTGAGTGTTACCCCAGCCTTAGACAAAACCCACCTCATAACGGGAAGAAGTTATTCAATTTTTGCAACAAAGCATAGCAGAAAACTGCGCAGAAATGATTTCACACTTGAAAAACTACGAATTCATATATGACTTAGCTTTTCTTAGTGATATATCACTCATGTTGAATGAATTTAATCTCATTTTACAAGGTAAAAACAAACATATTTTTGATCTGGTTTCTGCAACAAATCAATTGGGTCATAAGCTCAGACTGTTAAAAAATGAATTTCTTAACAAAAGTTTTACATTTTTACCAAGGACATCAAAAGTATTTGCGGAACTTCCAATTCAAAATAAATTAACAGAGTTTGTAGAAATTATTGATACCTTGATTAAAAAATTTTCTGAAAAATTTATTGATTTCCATATTATCAAAAATGCAATAGATCTTCACGACAATCCATTAACATGCAATATTGAAAATTACAGTCAAGAAATTCAACAAGAGCTGAAAATTATGCAAGCCGATCCATCACTGCCCTTTGGCACAGGACTAAAGTTTTGGGAAAAAGTAAGCGATGTGTCTTATTCAAAAATAAGGTCTGAAATACTAAAACTATATTCAATGTTTGGTGCCACGTATAATTGCGAAGTCCTTTTTTCTTTTTTAAAAATAATTAAGTCTAAATATAGACATAATTTAATGGATAACCACATAGAAGATATCTTAAGAATTAATAGATAAAAAAATGATGTAAATATTGAAGAACTTGCAATGAATTAAAAAATATTTAAATAAGAATTAATTTTTTATTTTCCTTAATTAATTTTACGAATTTAGTTCCTTAAAGTAAACAAAAAAATATTGAGGAAAAATTCACATTTAATTTTTTTTTAATCTCTAAAAGTGAATTTTTTAGTTTTTATATTTGAAACTGTCTTTAAACTTCGGTAAATATTTATTTCTTTATTATTAACTTGTTGTTGTTTTTTTGTTGATTCTCAAAGCTAAAAATAACAAAAAAAATTTTCGGTAACATCAATTTGGCTTTTCATACATAGAGTAAAGCCCCCATTACTGATACTTAGCATAGACTTGACTTGACT
The DNA here is from genome assembly GCF_040869045.1 of Eurosta solidaginis. NCBI lineage: Eukaryota > Metazoa > Arthropoda > Insecta > Diptera > Tephritidae > Eurosta > Eurosta solidaginis. Next base: position 64,537 of record NW_027137109.1, on the reverse strand, counting down.
TGGCGTAAACTTGGCAACTTACCCACGGTTATACTCCACTTGTCGCATAAAATCTGGCATCATAATCAGTGTTGAAATTTATTTTTAAATAAATGTCAATTTGTATGACAAAATGTCAAAATGAAATGGAAACAAACAAATGGCATCTCAAAATGTAAACGTCACTTAGAACTTACATAGAAAATCAAAATTCAACAGACTTCTAAGTCAAGTTAAGTTTTGAGTAATCAGTAACATGCAATGTTCATTTATCAGAACTGTAAGTGACAGTTCGCAAGCCAAGTCAAGTCTATGCTAAGTATCAGTAATGGAGCCTTAAGTTCGGGTAATAAGGAATAAATACTTTTTCACCAATAACTTCACTTTCACTTTTTTGCACCCGCCATTTCCAAGACTTTTTACAATGGGCGCATTCCAAATCGCAACTGTTGGACCCGTTCTACAAACAGTTTAGCTATACGTCAAATTGCAACATATAAAAATTCCTTTTCAAAATTAAAATATTAGGTAAATATCAATTAATTAAAGTACTTAAAATGGGTATGTGGCTATTAATCAATACAATTTCACCATTACTACTAATATTTAAAAGTCCATTTTTCCTTCCACAATTAAACCATGAATTTTTTCGATTTCAATACGTTGGCAACATTGATTTTTTAGACGCGTGAGCGACTTGTTCTCTTCAGTCTCTCATTGTCCAGCAGAACCGCAATATGTGTTTGCATATGTTTTGGCCGTAGCTGGTATAAACACACATAAATTTTCTGATGTCATACATTCATTATAAGGAGTATAGCTGCAATGCTAATGAGTTCCTAAAACCATGCAAGGAGGTGTTCAATGCAGCTATCTTTTACATGTACAAACGTTTTTTTTGTTGTAATGACTTGAAGAAATGTTCAAGTTAAATTACATTGATAAATTGTTTTCTTTAGTTTTGTTGTAAACATTCACATACTGCTTCAGAATCCCATTGTTTATAATCTTTTGCCACAAACGCTTTTAAACGTTTTTTTAAAGAAGCTTGAAAAATTATTTTAATACTGAGAACGCATATATGTCGTTAACTAGAGTGGATTTACTGTAAGCTAATTGTAAGAACCTATATAGGTAAGCCATTTGAGAAACATGATTAGAACATTAGTTTACATATGGGGTATTCCATCCCATTTCGACCAATTTTGAACCCGACCCCTTTAGAATTGGCTGAAAGTTTTTCTTCTTTTTCTAGCTTACGAAAGACGTTTTTCAGAAGTTTTTCAAATTTTTTCATCCAACTCAAAAAAAGTAATGATAAAATAAGTTTTAAATATATATAAATGCTATAAATTTTTCAAAAATTGACCGTTTGGGATCATTTTTTTTTTTTTAATATGTTTTTAAATGTATTTTTCGGAAAAAATACAAAAAAAGAATTTAAAGTTTTTTTTCAATTAAATAAAAAAAAAATAAAAATTCTCGGCCCATTCCGGGATTAGTGGGGATGATTGCAGAATTGATTGAAGTTTTTTATGAGAAAAAAAGGGCGAAATTCGAAAAATCTCGAAAAACTGAAAAATTACAAAAAAAACATTAAACATTTTTTTGAATTTTTTCCGAAAAGTACATTTAAAAACAAATTTAAAAAAAAAAAAAGATCCCAAACGGTCAATTTTTGAAAAAGTTATAGCATTTTGAAAACAAAAACGGTGTTTTTTTAAAGATTCATTACTTTTTTTGAGTTAGATGAAAAAATTTGAAAAACTTCTGAAAAACGTCTTTCGTAAGCTAGAAAAAGAAGAAAAACTTTCAGCCAATTCTAAAGGAGTCAGGTTCAAAATTGGTCGAAATGGGATGGAATACCCCATATATACAGCAGGGTAATGAATTATAAATCTGAAATAATGAATAAAGATTAGATTATTGTTATGGTCTTGTAAGCCTATAATGTAGTCGTGAGTTTATTAAATTTGGTTGGGTATGGGAAAGTGGCAGCAACTCTCAATACAAGGTAGGGTAGGGAATTTAGAATACACTCAGAGGAGTAATGATACCTATCTCCTCCTCACGCTGATGTAAACACTTTTTTGACGCACACCTTTCCGTCGGCATAGTTCCTTTTTTGTTGTGTGATACGATCTTCACCTTTAGATTTTTTTATTTCCCTGCTGTAAGAAGTCCGTCCGTTTCTTTTAAGCTAGCTAATAGAGTAAATAACGAATACAGGCTGTGTGCTTTGTGGCTTTTTATTTTGACTCATTGTCTTTAGGCGGTTTAGTTCCGCGTAGTGCATGAAATATTGTAGTAAATACCCTCATACTAGGGTGAATCGCAGCAATAACCCCGACCTACCGAGTAACTAAGCCCGGTTAACGCAAGCATGCACGCCCGATCCGAGCTCCCTAGTGTCAGTTGTAGTAGAAGACTGATGCAGCTTATGTTTGTTATATAACAATATCAGTATCCTTATCTCTTCTTCTTGTAAGTCGTGGCATTATATACGACTAAAAATAAATTATGAAACAAAATTATCAATTTTAACTAAATTTATCTTTCGATCAGATCCGAAATCAGCCTTACATAAAACCAAAATAATGCAGTGAATTTCCTGCAAATATTACCCCCAGTAATTTCAAAATGCCCATGAAAATAATTCAGAAATGATCATAAAAATAATTTCACATAATCCGGAAATAATTGTCGAAAAAACAATCCTTTAATGGCGCCTGATCTGCAAAGGTAGTGAATATTTTTAGTTCGACTACATGCTTCGAAGTCTTTTAGTAATGCATTTATGAAAAATTTATTTTTTGGTAATGCATTTAGAAATGAACTCGAAAAGCTCACCAGCCACTGCGCATAGTTTTGAAAACTTTTTCTAAGGCATTTTTAATTGCCCCGGGATACGAACCTGGGATTTTGTTCCTGTAGAAACAAAAATTATTCCCCGAAGGATTAGAATAGTTTTGCGGATTGGTACGCGCGGGAACGAATTTTGACCTCTTGAACTTACGGGTCTGTGAATTTTAGTAGCCTCTTACGACAGGCAAGCCTGCCGCGGGATTTTCAAAGTCCCTTAATCCGCAGGGGGACGAACCTGGGATCTTCGGCCTGGGTGGTTGTTGTTGTTGTCGTAACAACAAAAATTACTCCCCGACAGTTTACGGGTTTTTCACGGACAGGGGTAACCCTTTGCCGAATACGAATCCGGTACGAATACGGTACGCTACGGTACTTGCTCCTTCTGGTATTAGCAAGGGGGGTCGGAATTTTACCCCCTTGATCCTGCAGGTTTGTGGATTTTAGTCACCTCTTAAGACAGGCATGCCTACTGCGGGAATATCCTTAGCCCCTTAACCCTCTGGGGACGAATCTGGGACCTTCGAACTGGGATGTTGTTGTAACAACAAAAATTACATCACGAATGTTTAGGAGAGTTTTGCTTATATGGGTAGGCCTTTTCCGAGTACGAATCCGGTAAGTTCCGATACTTGCACTTTCTGGTATTAGCCCAGTGGGAGTGTGAGTGGGGGTGGGAAGGGCATGCCCTTTCCGTAAACGAATCCGGAACGCTAAGGTACTTGCACCTGGCAAGCGCAGGGCACGATCACAGAACGTGCTCGATCGTTTCCTCCTCCAACCCGCATTTCCTACATTTGCTATCACTGACCAAGCCTAATTTAGAGGCATAGAGAGCGTAGCCAACAACCACTAAAATAGCAAACCAATGAAAAACACAATAACGGAGCGTAGAATTCTCAACCAGTTTGTGTCACCACCCATATAAATACTGAATTTGCATTTTTGCAATTCAGTCCTCGCAGGTGAGCCAGCGGGAGTGGTTGTCCTTTTAAAGACAAAATTGCCACTCCTGCTAGCCAGCTGAGTGGAAGGGGCGCTGTCATGGCGCGGGTCACCCTCCACCCAGGTAAGGACGAGCGGGGCGGATGCCTTTGCGCTATTGCCACCCGCCGCCCCCCTGGGTATTGAGCGGCCCGACGCCTTGATGACTGTGTCATGGCGCGGGTCACCCTTCACCAAGGTAAGGACGAGCGGGGCGGATGCCTTTGTGCTATTGCCACCCGTCGCCCCCCTGGGTGTTGAGCGGCCCGACGCCCTAAAGACTACATAACCCCCTCCCCCTCAGCTCTGGCTTCGGCTAGTTGAGTGGAAGGGGAGCCGTCATGGCACGGGTCACCCTTCACCCGGGTAAGGACGAGCGGGGCGGATGCCTTTGTGCTATTGCCACCCGTCGCCCCCCTGGGTGTTGAGCGGCCCGACGCCTTAATGACTATACCCCCCCTCCCCCTCAACTCTGGGTTCGGCCGTGAGTCGAAGCGTGCGCATAAGGGGCTACCGCTGTGCCGTTAGGGTGCACTTCCCCTCCGCGCACGGATCGATCCACGGTGTATCGGCTGGTACAGCCCCGCCCCTCTTACGCACCTTCTATAAGCGTGCAACTAGGGAGGCGGGGGTGTCCAGCAGTGAAACCAGCACTAACGAGTCCTCGCAGTCTCTTCCGCAGGTGACTGACCCCGCGACTACCACAGCTGCCGAAGAAGAGCGACTAGACGGATCCCGTTGAACCCGACCGACCAATACCAGCCCGTTGGTACGCCTATTCGACCCCGCCCGGAACACGCAGCCGCTGTCCAGGTAAACCCCGTCGCCGGCCTATTTTCTCTCTCTCTCTCTCGGCCCTGGTACGCGCTCCGTAGCCCACCGCCGCTGCCGTCGCCCCTCTGGTGCCGCCGCTGCTACGACGACCGTTGGCCGTTCGCCATCCTACCGCCGTTAAGCCGCTGCATCCGTCCCGCCGCTGCTACGACGACCGTTGGCCGTTCGCCATCCTACCGCCGTTGAGCCGCTGCATCCGTCACGCCGCTGCTACGACGACCGTTGGCCGCTCGCCATCCTACCGCCGTTAAGCCGCTGCATCACCGTCCCTCCAGTTCGCTGGTGCCGTCACTTCGTCTATACCGCTACACCCATCCGTCCGCTAATACTGTCCGCCGTCCAGCCACTGCGCTCATACTACTGTACCAATCCGTCCGCTAATACTGTCCGCCGTCCGGCCGCCGCGCTGATCCCGCCGCTGCTCCCGGACAACCGTACCATCCCGCCCGCTACTGCACCGCCGCTAAACCACCGTACCGACCCCTCCGCTACTACTACGCCTATTAGCCACCGCCTCCATCTTTGTACGGAAAGCTGCTGTCCGCCTAATATCCCCAGCCGTGTGTGCGTGCGTTCGTAACACATAAATATCGTGTATTTATTCAGTAGGGGTTTGTGGGACCTTTACTCGACTCTGGATTGACTGAGTGTTACCCCAGCCTTAGACAAAACCCACCTCATAACGGGAAGAAGTTATTCAATTTTTGCAACAAAGCATAGCAGAAAACTGCGCAGAAATGATTTCACACTTGAAAAACTACGAATTCATATATGACTTAGCTTTTCTTAGTGATATATCACTCATGTTGAATGAATTTAATCTCATTTTACAAGGTAAAAACAAACATATTTTTGATCTGGTTTCTGCAACAAATCAATTGGGTCATAAGCTCAGACTGTTAAAAAATGAATTTCTTAACAAAAGTTTTACATTTTTACCAAGGACATCAAAAGTATTTGCGGAACTTCCAATTCAAAATAAATTAACAGAGTTTGTAGAAATTATTGATACCTTGATTAAAAAATTTTCTGAAAAATTTATTGATTTCCATATTATCAAAAATGCAATAGATCTTCACGACAATCCATTAACATGCAATATTGAAAATTACAGTCAAGAAATTCAACAAGAGCTGAAAATTATGCAAGCCGATCCATCACTGCCCTTTGGCACAGGACTAAAGTTTTGGGAAAAAGTAAGCGATGTGTCTTATTCAAAAATAAGGTCTGAAATACTAAAACTATATTCAATGTTTGGTGCCACGTATAATTGCGAAGTCCTTTTTTCTTTTTTAAAAATAATTAAGTCTAAATATAGACATAATTTAATGGATAACCACATAGAAGATATCTTAAGAATTAATAGATAAAAAATGATGTAAATATTGAAGAACTTGCAATGAATTAAAAATATTTAAATAAGAATTAATTTTTATTTTCCTTAATTAATTTTACGAATTTAGTTCCTTAAAGTAAACAAAAAAATATTGAGGAAAAATTCACATTTAATTTTTTTTTAATCTCTAAAAGTGAATTTTTTAGTTTTTATATTTGAAACTGTCTTTAAACTTCGGTAAATATTTATTTCTTTATTATTAACTTGTTGTTGTTTTTTTGTTGATTCTCAAAGCTAAAAATAACAAAAAAAATTTTCAGTAACATCAATTTGGCTTTTCATGCATAGAGTAAAGCCCCCATTACTGATACTTAGCATAGACTTGACTTGACTTGGCGTAAACTTGGCAACTTAGCCACGGTTATACTCCACTTGTCGCATAAAATCTGGCATCATAATCAGTGTTGAAATTTATTTTTAAATAAATGTCAATTTGTATGACAAAATGTCAAAATGAAATGGAAACAAACAAATGGCATCTCAAAATGTAAACGTCACTTAGAACTTACATAGAAAATCAAAATTCAACAGACTTCTAAGTCAAGTTAAGTTTTGAGTAATCAGTAACATGCAATGTTCATTTATCAGAACTGTAAGTGACAGTTCGCAAGCCAAGTCAAGTCTATGCTAAGTATCAGTAATGGAGCCTTAAGTTCGGGTAATAAGGAATAAATACTTTTTCACCAATAACTTCACTTTCACTTTTTTGCACCCGCCATTTCCAAGACTTTTTACAATGGGCGCATTCCAAATCGCAACTGTTGGACCCGTTCTACAAACAGTTTAGCTATACGTCAAATTGCAACATATAAAAATCCCTTTTCAAAATTAAAATATTAGGTAAATATCAATTAATTAAAGTACTTAAAATGGGTATGTGGCTATTAATCAATACAATTTCACCATTACTACTAATATTTAAAAGTCCATTTTTCCTTCCACAATTAAACCATGAATTTTTTCGATTTCAATACGTTGGCAACATTGATTTTTTAGACGCGTGAGCGACTTGTTCTCTTCAGTCTCTCATTGTCCAGCAGAACCGCAATATGTGTTTGTATATGTTTTGGCCGTAGCTGGTATAAACACACATAAATTTTCTGATGTCATACATTCATTATAAGGAGTATAGCTGCAATGCTAATGAGTTCCTAAAACCATGCAAGGAGGTGTTCAATGCAGCTATCTCTTACATGTACAAACGTTTTTTTTGTTGTAATGACTTGAAGAAATGTTCAAGTTAAATTACATTGATAAATTGTTTTCTTTAGTTTTGTTGTAAACATTCACATACTGCTTCAGAATCCCATTGTTTATAATCTTTTGCCACAACGCTTTTAAACGTTTTTTTAAAGAAGCTTGAAAAATTATTTTAATACTGAGAACGCATATATGTCGTTAACTAGAGTGGATTTACTGTAAGCTAATTGTAAGAACCTATATAGGTAAGCCATTTGAGAAACATGATTAGAACATTAGTTTACATATGGGGTATTCCATCCCATTTCGACCAATTTTGAACCCGACCCCTTTAGAATTGGCTGAAAGTTTTTCTTCTTTTTCTAGCTTACGAAAGACGTTTTTCAGAAGTTTTTCAAATTTTTTCATCCAACTCAAAAAAAGTAATGATAAAATAAGTTTTAAATATATATAAATGCTATAAATTTTTCAAAAATTGACCGTTTGGGATCAATTTTTTTTTTTAATATGTTTTTAAATGTATTTTTCGGAAAAAATACAAAAAAAGAATTTAAAGTTTTTTTTCAATTAAATAAAAAAAAAATAAAAATTCTCGGCCCATTCCGGGATTAGTGGGGATGATTGCAGAATTGATTGAAGTTTTTTATGAGAAAAAAAGGGCGAAATTCGAAAAATCTCGAAAAACTGAAAAATTAAAAAAAAAACATTAAAATTTTTTTTGAATTTTTTCCGAAAAGTACATTTAAAAACAAATTTAAAAAAAAAAAAAGATCCCAAACGGTCAATTTTTGAAAAAGTTATAGCATTTTGAAAACAAAAACGGTGTTTTTTTAAAGATTCATTACTTTTTTGAGTTAGATGAAAAAATTTGAAAAACTTCTGAAAAACGTCTTTCGTAAGCTAGAAAAAGAAGAAAAACTTTCAGCCAATTCTAAAGGAGTCAGGTTCAAAATTGGTCGAAATGGGATGGAATACCCCATATATACAGCAGGGTAATGAATTATAAATCTGAAATAATGAATAAAGATTAGATTATTGTTATGGTCTTGTAAGCCTATAATGTAGTCGTGAGTTTATTAAATTTGGTTGGGTATGGGAAAGTGGCAGCAACTCTCAATACAAGGTAGGGTAGGGAATTTAGAATACACTCAGAGGAGTAATGATACCTATCTCCTCCTCACGCTGATGTAAACACTTTTTTGACGCACACCTTTCCGTCGGCATAGTTCCTTTTTTGTTGTGTGATACGATCTTCACCTTTAGATTTTTTTATTTCCCTGCTGTAAGAAGTCCGTCCGTTTCTTTTATGCTAGCTAATAGAGTAAATAACGAATACAGGCTGTGTGCTTTGTGGCTTTTTATTTTGACTCATTGTCTTTAGGCGGTTTAGTTCCGCGTAGTGCATGAAATATTGTAGTAAATACCCTCATACTAGGGTGAATCGCAGCAATAACCCCGACCTACCGAGTAACTAAGCCCGGTTAACGCAAGCATGCACGCCCGATCCGAGCTCCCTAGTGTCAGTTGTAGTAGAAGACTGATGCAGCTTATGTTTGTTATATAACAATATCAGTATCCTTATCTCATCTTCTTGTAAGTCGTGGCATTATATACGACTAAAAATAAATTATGAAACAAAATTATCAATTTTAACTAAATTTATCTTTCGATCAGATCCGAAATCAGCCTTACATAAAACCAAAATAATGCAGTGAATTTCCTGCAAATATTACCCCCAGTAATTTCAAAATGCCCATGAAAATAATTCAGAAATGATCATAAAAATAATTTCACATAATCCGGAAATAATTGTCGAAAAAACAATCCTTTAATGGCGCCTGATCTGCAAAGGTAGTGAATATTTTTAGTTCGACTACATGCTTCGAAGTCTTTTAGTAATGCATTTATGAAAAATTTATTTTTTGGTAATGCATTTAGAAATGAACTCGAAAAGCTCACCAGCCACTGCGCATAGTTTTGAAAACTTTTTCTAAGGCATTTTTAATTGCCCCGAGATACGAACCTGGGATTTTGTTCCTGTAGAAACAAAAATTATTCCCCGAAGGATTAGAATAGTTTTGCGGATTGGTACGCGCGGGAACGAATTTTGACCTCTTGAACTTACGGGTCTGTGAATTTTAGTAGCCTCTTACGACAGGCAAGCCTGCCGCGGGATTTTCAAAGTCCCTTAATCCGCAGGGGGACGAACCTGGGATCTTCGGCCTGGGTGGTTGTTGTTGTTGTCGTAACAACAAAAATTACTCCCCGAAAGTTTACGGGAGTTTCACGGACAGGGGTAACCCTTTGCCGAATACGAATCCGGTACGAATACGGTACGCTACGGTACTTTCTCCTTCTGGTATTAGCAAGGGGGGTCGGAATTTTACCCCCTTGATCCTGCAGGTTTGTGGATTTTAGTCACCTCTTAAGACAGGCATGCCTACTGCGGGAATATCCTTAGCCCCTTAACCCTCTGGGGACGAATCTGGGACCTTCGAACTGGGATGTTGTTGTAACAACAAAAATTACATCACGAATGTTTAGGAGAGTTTTGCTTATATGGGTAGGCCTTTTCCGAGTACGAATCCGGTAAGTTCCGATACTTGCACTTTCTGGTATTAGCCCAGTGGGAGTGTGAGTGGGGGTGGGAAGGGCATGCCCTTTCCGTAAACGAATCCGGAACGCTAAGGTACTTGCACCTGGCAAGCGCAGGGCACGATCACAGAACGTGCTCGATCGTTTCCTCCTCCAACCCGCATTTCCTACATTTGCTATCACTGACCAAGCCTAATTTAGAGGCATGTGACGCCAGAAGGCAATGTCCCATCCGAATACCCGTCATGAGTCTACATTCCTCTCTTTTTGATAATAGAGGCAACTTTGTTAGTCTAAGGTTGTAAAACCGCAGGCTTCAAGGGATGCGTCTTTTTAGCTAGTTCATTTTCTTTTTCATTCCCATCTATTTCCATATGCCCTGGGACCCAATATAGATGTATGCTTCTCCCTGTCCCGATCCTCTTCAAAGACTGCTTACACTCTAATACGCATTTAGAAGAATGGCTTATAGTGCAGCCGTCGGGGTTGTTTTCAGGGCTCCCCTGCTAGTCTGCATTGATAGTATGCATACCCCCTCTAATTTTTTGAGGTAGGTTGTTTTTTGTGTGGCTTTCCACCAAACAAGAACTGCATAGTATAGAATAGGGCTTACAATCGCTGTAAAAACCCAATGAGAAAGAGATGACAATAAGCCCCACGTACACCCTAGCATTCTTTTATATGCATAAATTGCCGTTGAGGACTTCTTCACCCTCTCCTCAACGTTGAGCTTCCCTGACAGCTTACTGTCTAGGATGATCCCTAAATATTTTGTGCAAGGTTTCTCCTGTAGGGTCACGCCTCCTAACTTAAGACTGTTTAATTTGGGACGTTGTACCTCTTTTTACACAAGACCACATCCGTCGTCTCCGCGTTGGCTTTCAACCCGACATTAGCTGCCCAGGTATGAATAGCCAGATCCATCAAAAAGCTAAGCGTTGGAAGGCACTTTCCACTTATGACAATTGCGACGTCATCTGCGTAAGCCGTAAATTGTATGGGTCCTCATCGAATCGCCTGAGCAGTTGGCTGATGACCAGCGTCCAAAGCAGAGGTGCTAGCTCCCCTCCCTGCGGCGGGATGCTGTTCAATAATTTTGTGGCCTCGTACAATCCCCATTGTGATGTAATCTTCCTGCAATTTAACATGCAGCCGATCCATCTGGTTATGACTGGATGTACTTTAATGTAATTATTAAAACCACCCATAAACGCCCATTTAGAAACATTATTGAAAGCCCCGGCAATGTCTAAGAAGACGCCTAGAGCATTTTCCTTATATTCCAGGGCTTTCTCTATGCTTATTACCACCCTATGCAATGCGGTGTCTAACGCCGTGGAGATCAGCTTTTCACCCACGTTGGACTTTATGTATACATCTATCAGCCTCTCAAAGCTTTTGGCAGAAATGAAGTTAGGTTATGGGTCTATAGTCTTTGGGATACACGTGACCGATCTTCCCCGCCTTTGGTAGGAAAGTTACACGAGCAGTCCTTCAAGAGTGCGGTACATTATTCAGTCTTATGCACCCATCGAATATTATTTTAAGTCATTCCACGACCACTATACTTGAAACATGTAGCATAACCGGAAATATACCATCCGGACCCATCGGTTTAAATTTAGAAAACGTCTTCACTCTCCATTCGATCTTGGTATCGGTCACCAAGCCCGGCATTACCCACTCCGTGATCGAAGTGTGAGTGCTGGCTCTTCTAAACCATCTCCCGATGGGAAATCTGTATCGAAAACCGCCTCAAGGGATTCCTCACTATTACGTGACCATTCCCCGTTCTCTTTCTTTATTAGAGTAAAGGGGCGTAATATGGACCACGCGGGTAATATGGTCCACCTAGTTATCTTGAAATTCAGACGTCACATCCTCCGTTATTTTCGTTTAATTTCTTTGTCTATTCGCGCTAGTTTCCTCAGTTTGAATTTGTCGTTCAGCAAGTGCGGGTATTCGAGTAAAAGTATTTTTTGTGAAATAGTGTTTGCTGATAATTATATGTCAGTAAGTGGAATTTGCGTTTTTATTTAAAATTTATTGTGCAACGAATAAATGGACGAATAACATGCGTTTAATAAATATTTTTTGCTAACTTTAAATGGATATAGTTTATTAAACATCGTTAGCGTTCGAATTAAACCCAGTTATTTCGACAGCACGGGTTGTGGGTAATATGGACTACCACTATAGGGGCTAATATGGACTAGTGGTCCATATAACCCGCAGAAAAAATTCTTGCTCTTTTCGCTCTATTATCCTTGAGTTCGTTAAGATTTTATTAATGTAGGATATGGCTCCTGGAAAGCGTAAAAACTGGAACACCGAGGACATGAAAAAAGCGATTACAGCGGTACCATCTAATACCTGTGGTTATTTAAAAGCAGCTAAATTGCACAATGTTCCTAAGTCAACTTTAATAAGGCTAGTGTTAAAGGAAGATTCCGAAATCGAAGAAGTCGTAAATACAAAACTAGGGCGTAAGCCAGTTTTTCCAGAACATTTTGAAAAGATGCTGGTGGATTACGTTCTGACGATGGAGTCGAAATTATTTGGACTAAGCAGAATGGATGTTAAGTACTTAGCCTATCAACTGGCTGAAAAAAATAATATTATGCACCCATTTTCAAAAGAAAATCAGCTTGCGGGTAAAGATTGGCTGCGCGGTTTTTTAAAGAGGAACCCAAATTTAGCGTTCCGCTCTCCAACGGGAACTTCTTTGGCAAGAGCACGAGGCTTCACAAAAGATAATGTGAATACCTTTTTTGATGTTCTTGAAAACGAAATGGATAATTTTATTTATTCAGCCAACAATGTTTTTAACGTTGATGAAACAGGCATAAGCGTCGTCCCGTCAAAATTGCCCCAAGTATTGTCAAGGAAGGGTAAAAGGCAGATTGGAAGCCTAACATCTGCAGAGAGGGGATCTACGATCACAACTATTGTTTGTATGAGTGCAAGGGGAATATTTGTTTCCCCACTATTTATATTTCCCCGCAAGAAGCGCTCAGACTTGTTATTAAAAGGAGCGCCGCCAGGATCAATATACGAATGTCATCCGTCCGGCTGGGTGCAAACATATATTTTTACAATATGGTTTAAGCACTTCATAACACATGTCAAACCATCAGCTGCTTCACCAATATTGCTCATCTTAGATGGTCATTCAAGTCATACAAGAAATATTGAGATTCTTGATTTGGCTAGAGAAAACCACGTATCTATCGTATCCATCCCTCCTCACTCAAGCCACAAAATACAGCCTCTAGATAAAACTTTCATGGGGCCTCTTAAAAGATATCTTTCGGAAGAAATACGTGTTTGGACGCGTTCGAAGTGCAGAGCTTTGACGCACTTCGATATGGCAGACCTATATGGAAAGGCGTATATGCGAGTTCAGAGTGGGGAAATCGCAATCAATGGATTTCGCACCACCGGTATATTTCCCCTGAACAGGCATATATTTCGTGATGATGAATTTTTAGCTGCCGATGAGGAAGAACCACATTCTCCTCCTCGAATTTGTGAAAGCGCTTGCGAAGCACCCGAAGGAATACTGAATAACGAAAGCACAGTAGAATCAGAAACCACGTCTCGGGTAATAACACCGATGGAAATATCTCCGGTTCCTATAAAAAAAACGAAGCGTTCTAATCGTGGCAGACCAGCAGGAAAGTCGACGTTATTAACGTCTTCTCCGTATAAGAAATCACTACAAATTTCGTTGGAAAAAGCAGCTGAAAGCAAACCTCTAAGAGAAACCAAAAAACGTCAAGATAGTCATTCTAATAAGCCCAGCACCTCCAAGAAAAATATTTAAAAATTTAATTTTGCAAAAGAAAAGTTCGCAGGTAAGACTGCTTAAGCAAAAATTTTGATTAAATTTGTAAAACATTCGTTCTCTATTTTCATTCAAGAATCCAGCACTTCCAAATCAGTTATGAAAACAATGAACTCCGCAAGAGAAAAATGCCCAGGAAAAGTTATTAAAGTAAAGGTTTTGATTTAGTATTTATAATATCGTCTTCTTCTTATTTCTTTTCAGAAAAAAGGAAGAAGACAAATTCATCATCCTCTTCGGATTTGGATGATAGTTATAGCGTCCGGGACGAATCTGACGAATTTTTAGAATTTGCAAACGCCGCTGAGAAAGAGGATGTGAAATGCCTATATTGCTCTACTTTTTATTCGGAAGATCGATCTGGTGAGATATGGGTTTAATGCGTCTCTTGCAACAATTGGAGCCATGAAGAATGTGCTGGTTGTGAACAAGATCTATTTATATGCGACATGTGTACACAGTAAACACTGCGGCTAATATGAACTACCTGGTCCATATTACCCCCTAATTTTTTTTTTCGCCTTTCTGGGTATTTTTAACTTTTTACATTTTTTTAATATTTTTTGAGTTTGGATTTACGCTATTGCAATAAAAAATAAAAATGAATTGTTTTTTAAAGTCAATAAAATTATTTTCATTGTATTATCTCATGTATATGGTGAATTGTTTACCAAGAAAAGATTGGTGGTCCATATTTGCCTACTTTACTCTAGTCGCTGGACTACGTTTCCAATGCTAGGACTTTTTGCAACTGTGCTGTTTCGCTGGAGCACTCTATGTCCGTACAGAAACTTTTCCATGAGATTCTCTTCGCCCTGTAAATTTTACGCTTGTAGATCTTCAGTAGATCCCTGTACTCGTCCCAATACGCTTCGCTTTCCGCGGTCTTTGCTAGCTTAGACATTTATTTTACCTGTCTTCTTAGAAGACTCAGCTCATTGCTCCACCATGGCGCTTTGCTTTTCCTCTGAATCTTCTTTGAGAGCAAGCTTTGTAATACGCAGCCATAAGCGTCCTTGTTAGGAATTCATTAGACTCCTCCATTTCCTCCACATTGGCAACCTCTTTGAGTTGTCCCAGTTTTGTTTCTACCTGTTTCTGGAATTTAGTCCAGTTCGTTGACTTAGGGTTTCTAGAAGGTTCCTCCCTTCTCTACCCTCTTTAGGGGAATGTTAAAGCCGATATACGAATGGTCGTAGAAGGATGGTCTAACAAAATCCATCCAATCGTACCTCGATATATCACGTTCGGAGCTCAATGTAATATCCAGGACATTGCTGGATGTTGGACCAATGTACGTAAAGCCACGGCTTCTGAATCAGCGCCACGTCAAACGAACCATCCACAAGGGTTAAGATGAGTTCGCTCGATGCCACTTTACTGTGTTAGAGGTTTATCTGAAGGATTCGCAGCACCATTGGGCTCTTTGTCCCCCTCCAGCAGCTTCCTCGTGACCACGCCGTCCTCCTCTAGCTCTTTTGGTTTAGAGTATTAGAGGTCCCCTTCCCCCTCGTAAATGCTGTGCCGGGTGTTCCTCTGTGCGCCACAATTGTCAATGTCACTTTCGATATTAATATTTACATACAAAATTAAAGCTAATGAGCTGTTTCGGACTGGCATCTAAGCCGTTTTGCCTCATAGGAGGGCGGCGGGATGTCGGTGACCAAGAACTGCCAACACCCTAATCCAGGTTGATATGCGGACCGTCCCTATTTGACGATTTGCAGCCAGGGGATAAATTCGGCTGTATTCGAAAGGAGCCTTCCCGATACCGGCCACCTCGGGAAGTATTGATGGCCTTACCACAGCAAGGGGCGCTGCTGTGGCGGACGGTTCTTTCCCCATGTATAATACTGGACCGCTCAGCCCGCCTTGTCAGGCAGGTGGTTGTACGACCAAGATGAGCGACTCATTACCTAATTGTAATAAGGACGATTATAAAGGAGGACTGAGTCGCAAGCCAAGGACTACAAATACGCATTAAGCGATGCGTCGGACTCCGGGGAGCGAGCGTAGTGCTGATTTAATGAACTCCGTGTTGGAAAAGCGCACAAATGAAAACGGAGTAGAAGTGTGGAGAAGGGTACGGAGCAGAGGAAGTAAAAGAGCTCTCTCGCAGTACCGTATAGCACTAAGAATTGTACAACGCCTGGGGGCAGTGGTCGACCCAACATAAGTGGAGATCGAGCGCTTGGAATGGGTCCATGAGACGGTAGAAATAGGTCGAAGGCAGTTCAAAAGGTTTGCTGTTATAATAGTGTGAACATGATAGCATGCGACAACATCGCGAGCTAGCGGTGGCTGAAGGAAGTGGTTCCAAACCTCCAAAGGAAAGGCACGAACGCGCGGTTTGAGGTGGTGGATAAGGCGCAAGTCCCCACGGTACCAAAGGTTAAGGTATGGATACCATGCGTGATGAAGTCGGAGGATACACTGCGACTTCTGCAGAATCAGAATCCGAACATACCGACACAAGATTGGAAGGCACTTGCTGTATCTCAGCCTACGGCGGTAGATTAGTTCTACATCTTCCAAATAACCAGGCAGGCGGAGGATATATTGTACAAGCAGCTTGGCAAAATGTCCTTTGGTACAGGCGAAATTTACATGCGACTCAGGTAAAGAAGTCCGAAGGATAAAAATCCTAACACGCTAGAAGTGGGCGAAGTCGAAAAAGACCTCAAAAGCCTAAGAGAAAAAGACAGGTGGAGGTAGCCGACGTCACCACGAAGGTGACCACAGCCAAGTGGTCCTATGAGTCGCACATAGGAACGACCGGCACAACAGTTACGACAGGCTGAAGGGGGCCTCGAATACTCTAAACCAAGAGGGCAAGGAGAGGACGACGACGTCACGACGAAGGTGTTGGAGGGGGACAAACAGCCCAATGGTACTGCGAGTCCTACAGATAAACCTCCAACACAGTAAAGTGGCGTCGAACGATCTCATCCTAGCCCTTGAGGAGGGTTCGTTTGACGTGGCGCTGATCCAGGAGCCGTGGCTCTCATCGGGAGGAAAGGTTTCTTGACTTAGCGCGCGCGGATTTCGCGCTTACTACGCGCAAACGGAAGGACGGGTTGCCAGCTGTAGTAATGGTAAGGAAACAGCTACATTCATCTAAAAAATACATATAGTAACAGTTTTCATTGACCTGAAAAGAGCGTTCGAAACAATTGATAGGAATATAATGCTCGATAAACTACAAAAACTTGGTATTAGGGAAAATGAATTGCAGTGGTTTAGAAGCTTCTTATCAGACCGGAAACAAAAAACAACCATCGAGCCAGTAGTCTAATCCGGGGACATAGGTTTACCACAAGGGTCGGTATTAACACCAATCCTGTTCAATATTTACATAAACGATATATCATCAGCACTGAAATATAGTAAAATCAGGTTGTTTGCAGATGATGCGCTACTTGAAGTAAATGAAACGGACATTTCAATAGCAAGGAGGAAAATGCAAGAAGATTTGGACTCATTGCATTAATAAACTCAGGCTTAACGTTAACAAAACTAAGTTTATGGTTTTATCTAGGACGACCAATAAAGATACACTTAATTTAGATCTAAAAATAATTAATACGAGCATTGAGGATGTAAAAATATTTAAGTACTTAGGGATCTTGATTGACAATAAACTGAGGTTTACGAATCATTATTTAATTACGAATTATATTGTTG
Source organism: Eurosta solidaginis (assembly GCF_040869045.1). NCBI lineage: Eukaryota > Metazoa > Arthropoda > Insecta > Diptera > Tephritidae > Eurosta > Eurosta solidaginis. Next base: position 47,156 of record NW_027137109.1, on the reverse strand, counting down.
CCAAAATGGGCAATTAAGAAATATAAGTTCAAAGTTTATAGATCCATCATAGAACCGCACTTCGTATATTGCCCTACAATATTCTTTATTGCCAATGAAACACAAGTAGACAGGTTACAAATTATGCAAAACAAAGCTATGAGATTTATATTGAAAGTGAGGTACGACACTCCCATAAAGAGTATGATTGATGCACTAAACTGGTTGGGTGTGAAACAGTTGATATTTTACCATAGTATGAAATTTGTATTTTATATCAAGCATGGTAAATTACCAGCCTACCTAAGTGAAAAAATTGTTTATGTGAATGGAACCCACTCTTACATAATCAGAGAAAATAATAATTTTAGATTACCTCTTTTCAAAACAGAAATGAACAAGCAAAATATATTTTACAAAGGCCTGAAATGTTTTAATGAACTACCTAATCATGTTAAAAATTGTGAAAACTTTAACACCTTCAAAAAAAGTGTATTAGAATATTGCAAAGCCCTTCCAATAAGATAACATATTTTGTATCTGTATTTCATGTTACTGATCCTTGAGCGTACATGGCAATACAAATAGACACAGAGGAACTTTATGCATCAGGTCAAATACATATATCGCTCGCAATCAAATTGGGAAAAAGTTCCTGAAAATATCGTCCCAGACAAACAGTTAGAGTGTTCATGTGAATCACGTAAATACCTACAAAAATCATATATTATAATTAATAATGTTTACATAAAAGCTGGTACAGGGAGGATTGGAAACACGTCCTTTCCAACCGTCCGATAAGAGTGGCTCATTCTGCTGAGCTGCTAACTTTTGGGTTGACCGGAATCAAATGCATTCCGACAGCATAAATAATAAAACTGTGTAATCATACGTCTTGGAGTAGGGCAGGATTGAGAACACGTCCTTCCAACCTCCCAATGAGATGATTCCAAGACTCGCCCGTTGGGACCACCAGTTCCCGTACTGATCGGAATCTCATGCATTCCGACACCCCAAATTCTAGAAATCCTATTATTATTAAGATGTATTTATCATTTGTAATAATCTAAGTTTTACGCTTAAAACGCCGTCATAATAAATAAATAATAATAATAATAATTATAATATATGTTGCCTAATTATACTATTGAGGACTCCGTAGTAGTGGCCGTTGACCAAAATAATAAGCAGGCATTTATCCTGGAATCCTGCTACATGGCCCATGCTGCGGAGGTTCCGCCGATGAAGTACAAGAGGCTAGTACAGGAGGAAGGGCGCAAAGGGCGGTTGGTCATAGGCGCGGATGCAAATGCGCACCACAATGCGTGATGAGCAGAAAGGAACGAGAGAGGCGAATCTCTATTTTGCTACATCCTGCAAACCAGTTTGCAGATAGCCAACAGGGAAAATATCCCTACATACATTGGTCCAACAGCCAGCAATGTTCTGGTTGTTACATTGAGGTCCGAGCGTGATATATCAAGGTATGATTGGATGGTCCTTGATAGAGCATCCTTCTCCGACCATGCGTATATTAGCATCAGCATCCCCCTAAAGAGGGTAGAGAAGGGAGGAAGCTTTAGAAACCCTAGGTCAACGAACTGGAATAAATTCCAGAAACATATTTTCATAAGTGGAAACTGGGACAACCCAAAGAGGTTGCCAATGTGGAGGAGCTGGCGGAGTCTAGTGAATTCCTAACAAGGACGCTTATGACTGCGTATAACAAAGCTTGCCCTCCAAGAAGATTCAGAGGAAAAGCATAGCCGCCGTGGTGGAGCAATGAGCTGAATCTTCTAAAAAGACAAGTACAAGAAATGTTTAATCTAGCAAAGACCGCGGAAAGCGAAGCATGTCGGGACGAGTGCAGGGATCTACTGAGGATCTACAAGCGTGAAATTTCCAGGGCGAAGAGAACCTCATGGAAAAATTTCTGTACGGACATAGAGTGCTCCAGCGAAACAGCACAGTTGGAAAAAGCCCTAGCAAGGTGAAACATAGTCCAGGGACTAATAAATAAAGAGAACGGGGAATGGTCATGTAATAGTGCGGAATCCCTTGAGGTGCTCTTCGACACACATTTCCCATCGGGAGACGGTTTAGAAGAGCCAGCAGACAGCACTCACCCTTCCATCACGGAGCGGGTAGTGCCGGGCTTGGTGACCGATACCAAGATCGAATGGGCAGTGAAAACGTTTTCTAAATTTAAATCGGCGGGCCCAGATGGTATATTCCCGGCCGTGCTACAGGTTTCAAGTAGAGCGGCCGTGGAATGGTTAAAAATTATATTCGAAGGGTGCATAAGACTGAATCATTTACCCCACTCTTGGAGAACTGCCCGTGTAGCTTTCCTACCAAAGGTGGGAAATATCCGTCACGTATACCCCACAGACTATCGAACCATTAGCTTAACATCATTTCTGCTCAAAACTTTTGAGAGACTGACAGATGTGTACATAAAGTTCAACGTGGATGAAAAGCTGCTCCACACACACAGCATGCGTACACCAAAAGCAAGTCGGTAGACAACGCATTGCATAGGGTGGTGATAAGCATAGATAAATTCTAGGTATATAAGGAATATGCTCTAGGAGTCTTCTTGGACATTGCCGGGACTTTCAATAATGTTTCTAAATGGGCGATTATGGATGGTCTTAAATGCATTAAAGTACATCCAGCCCTAACCAGATGGTTCGGCTGCATGTTAAATTGCAGGAAGATTATATCACAATGGGGATTGCACGAGGCCACGAAATTTGTGGATAGGGGCACTCCGCAGGGAGGGGTGCTATCACTCTGCTGTGTTGGTTGGTCACCAACCAACTGCTGAGGCGATTCGATGAGGGACCCGTAAAACTTACGGATTACGCAGATGACGTTGCAAGTTTCATAAGTGGAAAGTGCCTTCCAACGACTAGTTCTTTGATGGATCTGGCGCTTCGGGATATTCATACCTGGGCATCTAATGTCGGGTTGAAAGTCAATGCGGAGAAGGCGGATATGGTCTTGTTGACAAAGAGGTACAAGGTCCCAAATTTGACCAGGCCTAAGTTAGGAGGGGTGACCTTAGAGGAGAAGCCTTGCACAAATTACATAGGAATCATTCTAGACAGTAAGTTGTTATGGAAGCTCAACGTGAAGGGGAGGTTGAAGAAGAATGTAAAAGAATGCTGGGGTCTACGTGGGGCTTATAGCCCTCTCTTTCTCATTGGGTTTTTACAGCAATTGTAAGCCCTATTCTATACTATGGAGTTCTTGTTTGTTCGAAAGCCACACAAAAACAACCTACCTCAAAAAATTAGAGGGGGTATGCATACTATAAATGCTTAGGATTACGGGAGCCCTGAAAACAACCCCGACGGCTGCACCGTATGTCATTATGTATATTCCACCTGTAGACCTGGTAGCAAAGAAGATAGCGTTAACAACTGCAACCAGGCTCGGAGCTTCGGAGCAGCTTGAGCACCGAACCTACCTCGATAGTAGTATGGCATCATCAAGCACAAGACGAAGAGACTACCTTGTTCCCTATCTGCGCTTCGAGGGAGATCTTAAAGCCACACTAGAGGTGGAAGGTTGGCGCAAGCGTGCTCAAATGGCAGACGAGGCGATACATGTGTACACAGATGGTTCCAAAATAGTGGAAGAAGTAGGGTCTGCGGAATACTGTACTGATCCGGAAATAAACAGATCCTACAGGCTGCCGGATTACTGTAGCGTTTTGCAAGCGGAAATATTAGCCGCAACCAAAGCAGTAGAAACCCTGGAAGAGAATAGTTTAAGCTGCAACCGTGCTAACTTTTATATTGACAGTCAAGCAGCATTTAAGGCAATAATCTCGCATAACACAGCATCTAAATCATGTTAGAGTGTAAGCAGTCTCTGGAGAGAATCGGGACAGGGAGAAGCATACATCTATATTGGATCCCAGGGCATATGGACATAGATGGGAATGAAAAAGCGGATGAACTAGCTAAACAGGGCACATCTCTTGAAGATTGCTCCGTAGACGTCCCAATTAGACTGGGCGAGATTAAGCGAAGACAAGAGGTGCACATGATCGACCAAGCGGGAAAAGCGTGGGTTCAAGTGCGGGGCTGTAAAGTGTCGAAGATTATGTGTAGGTCTTACAACCTTAGAGTAACAAAGTTGCTTCTATCATTTAAAAGAGATGACTATGAACTCATGACGGGTATTGTGACTGGACACTGCCTTCTGGCGTCACATGCCTTTAAATTAGGCTTGGTGAGTGATAGCAGATGTAGGAAATGCGGGTTGGAGGAGGAAACGATCGAGCACGTTCTGCGCTCGTGCCCTGCGCTTGCCAGGTTAAGACTCCAGCTATTAGGAGTGATACAGCTATCAGATCTAGAAGCAGCAAGTGGCTTAAGTCCTAGGAAGCTTCTAGTTTTTGTCAAGAGCACAGTGTTATTTTATAACATAGGTCCTGGTTTTTGATAGGGTTTTTCAATTTGGTCGTTAAAAACAAACTTCTGAAATAATCCACAATTCTTCATTATTATAATGCATCATTAATACTACATTTTTCGACATATTAATCGTTTTATGAAAGGACATGCTTAATTTTATTTATATAAAATTTATTTTAAGCACAATGTATTGTGTATCTAAACGAAAACTATTTCTCTTCCCTGTTTAGTGACACATAAATTTTGGGAATTGGCTTCATAATTTCGAAGATATTTTCTTTTTAAAAAAATTTTAAATCTACCGTTTGACATGGAATAATCCCCACAGTTTTTATTAACACAAAATAAAAATATATATTGTTAAACTCACCATAAACAACAGTATTGATCCTTATATACCTTTTTTTTGTTTTGAGAAATGTATGTATTCTGCACCTATACCATTGAATCCATCGTTGATAACAAAAATCACAGGTGGTTGCATGCTACGCATTTTCTGCATTGTATTCGGCGCCAGGGATCAGCAATCAGCCTCAACAACTTGTAACGCTCAACAATCAGTTGAAGCTATTGGTAAACAAACTTGTCCACGAATCAATTGGCAAGGAATTCGAAGCGAAATCTAATTTATAATTTCAGAATTTCGTAGGAAGGAATTCCATCCTTTGATTGCAGGCTATAATTTTGTTTTGTGTATTATATTCATTCACAACTTTGAAGTTTACAGAACATGAAATCAAAAATTCTTTCAAGCAAATTGGGCAAGTTTGTTAACCACAGCTGCAATTGATGTTTGAGCGTAAAAAGTTGACCATCTGGATACAAAGCACCATATTCCAATTTTCCATGGTTTTTGTATTGTTGGCAAATTTTAAATCACTAATGTGCAAAACAATTTCGTTTGCTTTCAACTAAGTTTATATACTTGTTTTAGTTATGGTCAAATCAGCTGTTGAGATACCAGATGACTACTTTGGTTTATTTTGATTCTTTTATATAAATATACTAGAAGACCCGGCAGACGTTGTCCTGCCCTAAATTTGGCCTATCTGCATACATTTTAATAAGCTTTTTCCGTCTGACTCTGCCCTCCCCTCCCCCTTTTCACTTTTTCCTTATCCTTTTATTCACTCCTCCCTCCGTCTTTTTCGCTTCATATATCGCCATCTTCGCCTCATTCTATCTCTTTCTCAATCTCCTTCTCTCTTTTCTCTTCTCTCAATTTCTTCTCATTCTTCTGCATCCCTTATTGCCTGTCCCAGAGGGTGGTATGTATTTCATTCCAGTCCCATTCCCAGTCCCACTCCGACTCTCAGTCCCAGTCCCACTCCGAGTCTCAGTCCCAGTCCTAGTCCTAATCCCAATCCCAGTCCGTCTCTGGATAATATATTACTCTGTACCAAAGCACTCATCAACAGCTTTCATTTGATATCTATATTATATAAACACTGTCTAGGCATTCACTGGTCCACGTTTTGGCCTATATCTCTAGACCTTGTACCTGTAGTAACCACCGCGTGAGGTTTATGCAACTTGTGTGAAAGTTTGAACAAAATCGACAGACGCATCTCTTCAAATACCGGCGACCAACTAACACACATTTTAGCCTTTCTTTTTATATATATAGATTTTTATTTTTCACACTTCACTATAATATTAAAACGAAATGCAGATTTTCGTTGCTTTTGAAATTCGGCTTAAAAATTGAACATGGAACAACTAGAGGCCCCCCTGAATTAAAAAAAATGTCATTATACCTCTAAATCGCGGGCCCCCCACCCTCTCGGCGGGCCTGGTGATTTGCTATGCTTGATATCATTCACTATAATATTTTTTATTGATAAGCACGTTGTTTAATTAAACACCAACCAATTACACGGAAGTATATCCGCACCCCTGAAAATGTGAGTGCCGGTGCGTATACGTAACATTTTATTATTACCTATAAACAAATAAAAAAATTTGCAATAAAATAATATGCGGCTATAAACTGAGATATAACCTACCCTATATTTCAAGTTAGATGAAACTACACACGGGGTGTGAAACAAATTCAAAACCGGTTCTGCAGTTTAGGAGCCCATTGGCGCCAAACATAGTGACACGTGATTTTTATATATTAAGATTATGCGGCATCATACATATTATTTCTAATTGCTGTTTTTATGTGTGGATCTCTTTTTCGCTCTTATTTGGAATCCAAATCTATAAATAAATTTTTGGTTGTAATGATGGAGATTCGGGCTATTAACGAGCTTTGGGCAATTTTTGTCATAGTGCTTTTGTTTAGCTATATTTTATTAAAATAATTTGTTAAAAATAAAAGATTGTGAGCGCACAAAGAAATCTATTTGTACTATGGCACCTACATTTCATTCCATACCTTTACCTTTTATAACCTCCTTTTCAATCGCCGAAGAGGATGTACTATCCGCTATTTCATCGCTAAAGTCCAGCTCCAAACATGACTCCGAGGGATTTGCGCCTGTATTTTTCAAGCGTTGCTGCTATACTTTAGCTAATCCCATATCCCAGCTTTTCCAGCATTGTATCAATAAGGGTACTTTCCTCGACCAGTGGAAGTTATGTCACATTGTTCCGGTCTTTAAGTCTGGTGATCGTAATGATGTTTGTAATTATAGGCCTATCGTTATACAGGGGACACTGGCCAAATTGTTCGACTACATAATCCAATCAAAGTTATTTGACCATGTTCGGGATTTTATCTCTAAAGATCAACACGGCTTCTTTCCTGGAAGATCAACCTGTTTGAACTTGACCCTATTATCGAATAGTATAGTGGGTGCGTTCGGAAAGCAGGCAGAACTTGATGTGATTTACACAGACTTCTCCAAAGCCTTCGATAAGGTATGTCATACCATACTTTTGCAGAAGTTACGAAGTTACGGAGTTAGTGGCATTCTCATTAATTTCTTCGCTAGTTTTCTGTCAAACAGGAAACTATTTATTAAGTTAGGGAATACAACCTCAAGACTATTTATCGACGCGTGGTCAGGTATACCTCAGGGTACTCACTGCAGACCACTGCTATTTCTTTTATTTATTAACGACCTACCGAATTGCTTTAAATTCGCTAAGTGCCTAATGTTCGCGGATGACGTCAAACTTTTTTGTACCGTTCGTGATGCAAGTGATAACCATAAGTTACAAGTCGATCTCAATTCACTGAATCAGTGGTGCACTTTGAATTGTCTCAAACTGAACATCAATAAATGCTGTGTTGTCACCTTCTCTAGGAAGTCTAACAACATAATATTTAGTTACAATATAGACAATTGTGCTCTAGCTAGAAGTACCAAATGAAAGATTTGGGTGTTATTTTCGACTCAAAGCTAACATTTTCTCAACACATTGACTTAATAGTATCAAAAGCTTTTTCTATGATAGGGTTCATAAGAAGAAATTCAATGGATTTCAGAGATCCTTGCACTTTAAAAGCTCTTTACATATCTCTTGTTCGAAGCAGACTAGAGTATTGTTCTCTAATATGGTGCCCATACTATGAAACCCACTCAAACAAAATGGAAAGAGTTCAAAAAGTTTTCACGAAATTTGCTCTAAGAAAGTTACCGTGGCAAGGTAATCTTCCTTCTTATATTGGTAGACGGAAACTAATGGGCTTGCAGTCCCTATATGATAGGAGAATATACTTCTCAATACTTTTTATTTATAATGTCATTAATAATAACATACACTGTGACGACTTATCTAATTTGGTCAATTTATATGACCCGCCTCGTAACTTAAGAAATAATCGCTTATTGGTAGACACATTCCACTCTACTAATTACGCCATGAACGAGCCGATTGCTAGGAGCGTTAGATTATGCAATACCTATGCAAGCGTTATTGAGTTTAATGATAGTATAAGTATATTTAAATTAAAATTATACACTATTTTTAATTGATTAACTGCGTATTATATCTAGTCTGTAAGAATTAAATTCTGTAGACTGAACTTAAATAAACTTAACTTAAACTTAAACTTAAACTTAAACTATTGTGAATATTTGCACTGCATTACCGGCACTGCATTACTAGCAAGCTGTAAGTTTTAATTGATTGACAGCTGATTTCTGTTGATATTTGACAAGAGATCCTTGTATACATGCATACGTTAATAAACCTTTCGTACATACAACTTTCATAATTTTGATGGTGACATCGTAGCCGCATATAAGCAAATAAGAACAACTGTTGATTTTTGATTTGAAACTTTGAAAACCGTTTAAGTTAAATACCTACATACATACATACGTGGTAAGTTGTTAAATTTGTATTTATCAATTAATTTTGCTCACAACTTATTACTATCCAGAGATTACAATGCCTAGAAGGAGGACGTATGGGCCAACAATGTCTGTTCTGCACGGCGGAACTTTATACAGGGGAAGTTAGCGATAACAGTTCCTCAATTTGTTGTCACAAGGGGAAGGTTGGTTTGCCGAAAATTTCTATATGCGAAGAACTAAAAACCCTCATCGCCATTTGGGGGATAAATATTTGTATTTGGAGGTGATTTTAGAAAAGTTCTTCCCGTTTTTAGACATGCGACCAGAACTTCAATTATTGAAAATTGTTTTATACACCGTTGTGGGCAAAAGTAAAAATTCGACATTTAATCCAAAATATGCAAGCAAATAATGACCATGAGTTTAAAAACTAGTTGCTGACACTAGGAAGTGGTGATTTAGAAATTCAATCAAATATATCCGAAGATACGATTAAAATACCTCAAAAATGCTACATTGATCATAATAACCTCACCGCTAAAGTCTTTGGAACAAATGAAATAAATTACAGAGACATATTGTAACGAATTTACTGGAATTCCTCTTATTTGCAACCCTCTACTAACGTCCGAATCACTAAACTGTTGAATAAATAACTCCACTATCCAATAATGCAAAATGGCCTTTATTAAAGTACTTCACTATAACACTTATACTTCGCAACTGGTAGCTTGCTCAATTCAAACTGATTGTCGTGCCTCTACCTTTGCAGCCTTTTATACATTGTTATTTCCCGTTTGCATACTTCTAAGCTCTTCCAGAATTTACTTAGTTACTGTTACTGCTATATAATTATAACTACACATGCACGTGTATAGCTCTCAAATGCGCGTGTATTTGTGAGCGACACTTCCACAATTATAATTGCCTACTTTTGGGAGCATCTCGGATAAGATATCTGCATGTGTTTGTATGAGTGAGCGAAACTTGCACAACCATTGCATACTTTCGGGAGTATCTCAGATTTATGCATGTGGTTGTGCGCTGCTTCTCCGCTACGTGTACGTACATATGTGTAGACATAATGATTGAATTATTGACGTGCATACAAGTCACTGCTTAGCATCGGCTTAGAGATGATATTATCACTTAGTGGTGCTAATATGCCCTCCACCTAAGTCTGATCGTCCCGATCGGACAAATCTCTCGATCTAAACGCCGTTAGCATTTCCAAATGTACCACTCTCCTATTTCGTGGTTTCCCAATGGTTTTTATGCGGTACATGGTATCACTGACCTTCTTCACAACTTTGTACGGGCCTTCCCAACTGCACCGAAATTTGGATGGAACACCTTTCCGCCGGTGAGGGTTGTATAACAGCACCAAATCTCCCGCCAAGAAACCTTCCGAATTATTGTTCTCATCGTACCTGCGTTTAATCTTACTACTCATTATCCTGGACCGTTCCCTCGCAATCTGTTGTTTGGCCAATGAACTACTTCGCAGAGCTTGCGCTTGACGGGTTCGCTTCGCATAATCAGTATTGTTCCCAAGTTTCACAACAGTGGTGCGCTCTGGATTGAAACTACCCCCGCATTCCTTCTGCGAAATTGTTTCATTCGGTTTCATGCGTCCCTTTGGTTTTGTCAATGCCAGTGTTTCTCTCGCAGGTACTTTTGATTTCGCTTTATTTGGTCCATTCGATCAATCAACCTTTACCGTTGACTTCCGTGGTCTTTGTCGATTCTTCTCCGCCAGTACTCGATTGCTGCTGAAACCTTCCTCCAAACTAAAGTTAAGTGGTACATCCTGGTTCTCATAACGCATAACCCTTCTCTGCATATCGATCTTGATGTCATGGTCAACTAAGAAGTCCACTCCCAATATGACTTCATCAACAATCTCCGCCACAATGAATTTGTGTAGAACCATGACCTTCCCAATTGAGACTTCACATATTACTTCTGCCTGGACTTGTTTATACTAGCCTGTCACCGTACGCAACCCTACTCTAGGCAACGGTTTTACTCTCCTGTTGACTAAATCAGATCGAATCGAGGAATGAGATGCGCTTGTATCTACAGTCAGTGCACGCTCCTTGCCATCCACATTCCTTCTGACGGTAAGACTGCTTGATTTCCTTTTAATTTGCGACACAGATATCACAGGACATTCAATAGCTGGGGCAAGTTTTCGATCTTTACATCTGACTCGCTCTTGCTTATCTCCTCCAGCTTTGCGTTTACGGCCACCCAAGTTGGAACTACCAGGACCGGTGCTGCAATGACGAGCAATGTGACCTGGGTTACCGCACTTGATACATTTTATTGCACCATTATTCTTCTGTTGCGTTCCATTTAAAGCTTCCAAAATTGCGTCTACCACTCTGGTCTTTCTACTTCCACACAGCGTGCTTTGAAAACTGGCTTACACAGAAGCGACGCTGATTCCTGAATCAGAGCATGCGATACCGTTTCTGCAAACGTTGGCTTTGGGTTTGCGTATGTCGCTCGCTTCGTTTCGACATCCCGTATTCCATTTATAAATTTCTGGATTTTTACCCTTTCGGTGTATTCACCGGGTGCGTCCGCAGTCGCTAAATGAGCCAACCTTTCAACATTCGAAGCAAACTCTTGCAAAGTGTCATTAGCTTTTTGGTAATGATTTTACTACTCAATTTGGTATATCTGTTTTCTATGCTCGCTTCCATAACGTCTGTGGACAGCGGCCATCAATGCTTCATAGTTGTTCCGCTCTCCTTCGGGAATCGTCTGTTGGATTTCGGCTGCTGGCCCCTTCAATGCTACGAATAGAGTTGCAACTTTATCTTCCGCATTCCAGTTGTTCACTGCTGACGTCTTTTCAAATTGTAGCTTAAAGACCTGGAAAGGAACAGAACCGTCAAAGGATGGTGTCTTTACCTTTGGATTACTCGCTGAAACTGCAGGGCGATTAAGTTGCAATTCCTGTATACGACCTCTCTTCCTCGAATTTTTCTTCAAACTGCATTATTTTTGTATCTTGTGCCTCTAGCTTCGATGATACCCTTATCTCCTGCGCCTCCAGCTGCGAGGATATGCGGTCCTCCTGTGCTTTCAACTGCTCAGCCAACTGAGATGTCATATAAGTCTTCTGTTCTTCCAGTCGAGATGCCATATATGTCTCCTGTTCTTCCAGTTGAGACGACATTTCTGAAATACGCGTTTCTTGTGCTTCAATCTTGGATGTTATTTCAGATGACATTTCTGCAATACGTGTCTCCTGTGATTCCATCTTGGATGCCATATATGTCTTCTGCGATTCCAGTTGAGATGACATTTCGGTTGATATTTGTGACGCCATTTGCTTCAACACTGCTAGTATCGCGTTAGTGTCAACACTTGCTAATGGATTCGGAGTTGTTGTTGTTGTTGTTGTAGCAATGCTCGCCCTACCTAATAGCCGCGACCGATCACAAATTGTCATCAATATCCTCTAACGGGAGTCCAAGGAAACTTGCCGTTTCAACAGGGGTGGACCATAAGGAAAGGGGTGTTAGAGGCGTTGGTTCCACATTACGATTGAAGAGATGGTTGGTGTCATGTGGGGACACATTGCAAGCAGGGCATACATTTTGTATGTCGGGGTTGATTCTGGATAGGTAAGAGTTTAACCTGTTACAGTATCCAGGACGAAGTTGAGCAAGAGTGACACGCGTTTCCCTGGGGAGTATGCGTTCCTCTTCCGCAAGTTTTGGATAATTTTCGTTAAGTACTGGATTCACCGAGCAATTCCCGGCATAAAGGTCCGACGCCTGTTTATGGAGTTCACCAAGGACCTGCTTGTGTTTTTTCACTTCATACGGCTGGGTTCTCAGGTGCCGTATTTCCTCAAATGCTTACGGAGATGACTCCTTAAGCCCATAGGCGGTGCTGGTTCATCAATCAGATGTCTGTTGGGATGCCCAGGTTTCTGGGTATTCAACAGGAACTGTTTGGTCAGCATCTCATTTCTCTCCCTGATGGGGAGTATTCTCGCCTCATTATGCAGATGGTGTTCTGGGGACATAAGAAATCAGTCCGTGGCGATTCTGAGAGCAGTATTTTGGCAGGCCTGTAGTTTCTTCCAGTGGGTGATTTTTAGGCTTGGCGACCATATGGGTGACGCGTAGCACGTAATCGGCTGGCTAATTGCTTTGTATGTAGTCATGAGCGTTTCTTTATCTTTTCCCCAAGTACTGCCAGCGAGGGATTTGAGGATTTTGTTACGGCTCTGAATTCTCGGAACAATTGCGGCTGCGTGCTCACCAAAATGTAGATCCTGATCAAACGTCACACCCAAGATTTTGGGGTGTCGGACAGTCGGTAGCGTAGTGCCATAGACGTGGATGTTCAAAATGGTAGATATTTGGGGCGTCCATGTTGTAAATAAGGTCGCGGAAGATTTAGTCGGTGATAATGCCAGGTTTCGCGAGGCGAAAAAACTGGAGAGATCAGGGAGGTAGCCGTTTATATTATTGCATAGCGCATCGATCTTTGGGCCTGGGCCTGTGGCCATTATTCTGCAGTCATCGGGGTAGGAAACGATTGTGACCCCTTCCGGTGGTGAAGGTAGCTTAGATATGTAGAAATTAAACAAAAGTGGGGATAGGACACCACCCTGTGGCACCCCCTGTTTAATTCTCCTTGGTTTTGATGTTTCGTTTCTAAATTGCACCGATGCCTGCCGACCACCCAGATAATTTGCGGTTCACCTTTTAAGACATGGGGGGAAGGGTAGACCCTTCCAGGTCCTGCAGTAACGAGCCATGGTTGACCGTATCAAAAGCTTTTGATAGGTCTAGCGCTACGAGTACTGTTCTATGGTGGGGGTATTGATTTAAACCGCAATTTATCTTGGTGCTAATGGCATTTAGCGCAGTGGTGGTGCTATGGAGTTTTCTGAAGCCATGCTGATGAGGGGCTAGCTGCAAATTTGCTTGGAAATAAGGGAGCAAAATGGCTTCAAGCGTCTTTGCCACTGACGATAGGAGAGATATCGGACGATAGGAATCACCTATGTTAGCTGGTTTCCCAGGCTTTAGTAGCGGGACCACCTTGGCCATTTTCCATTTCTCAGGTATGACAAAGGTGGAAAGAGAAAGATTGAAGACATGCGCTAAATATTTGAACCCCTCTTTCCCTAGATTTTTAAGCATCGGCATGGCTATGCCGTCTGAGCCCACTGCTTTGGATGGGTTAGCACGACCAATGGCGTCCTCAACCTCTTTAGCGGTGATGGTGGTTGGTGACGCGCTGAATTTGTGTTTATGTGCGCGTCTATTGGCTCTCCGTCTATCTTTGTCGACCGTAGGATGCATTATATATTGTCAGCAGAAAGCGCTCGCGCATTTTTTCGCGTCCGACAGCACTTTGTCGCCAAAGCGATGGAAACTTTGTCTTTGTGTTTAGTCGGATTCGATAGGGACTTTACGGTGGACCAAAGTTTACCCACACCGGTAGAGAGGTTACAACCTCTTAGGTGCTCCTCCCATTTCGCCCGCTTGTGTTCATCTACAAGCAATCTGATGCGTTGGTTTATATCCCTTATTTGGGGGTCGCCTGGGTCAAGCTGTCTTATAAGGTCACGTTCTCTCGCTAAGTTTGCGGCCTCCGCCGGGAAGTGGGGCCGGATTTCGGGAATTCTCCCGGCGGGAATGAAATGTGCGGAGGCGGATTTAATGACCTTACGGAAGGCACGCTCCCCTTAGCGGGCATCAGTCGGGATAGGGAGGGCAGCTAGGCGGCTGTCTGTGAAGGATTTATATTCTTCCCACTTTCCTTTTTTGAAGTTTATGAAAGTGCGTTTTTCAGTGACGATGAAGTCGGCGTTACGCTCAAGCGAAATAAGTATGGGCAGGTGGTCGGATGCCAATGTTACCATCGGTTGCCAGTTGACGCAGTTTACGAGTTCTGCGCTCACGATTGAGATATCTGGCGAGCTGTGACAGCTTGCTACCATACGTGTGGGGGTGTCTCCGTTTATTGTGCAGAACGTCGTTTCTCCTATTTGATCCGCCAACATCTCACCCCTACTGTCCGCCCGCAAGTTTGAATGCCATAGATCATGATGGGCATTGAAATCGGCTAAGATAATGCGATTGTTGCCAGTGAGTAAGGCCCTGATATTAGGGCGGTATCCACTGGGGCAACAGGTGGCAGGAAGGATGTAGATGTTTATGATTTCTAGGTTTGCTTCGCCTGACCGGACAGATAGGCCTTGACGTTCTAAGACATTGTCCCTGCGGTCGATGCCAGGATCAAATATATAATATTGCACAGAGTGCCTCCATTTCCGCTCTCGCGGTCTTTCCTGTGGACGTTATACCCAGAGCAGGTCTGCAATGCAGATCTTGCTTTGAGTTTAGTCTCTTGAATGGCAGCAATGCGGATGTTGTGCCGCTTAATGAAATCGACTATCTCCGTAATCTTCCCAGTTAGTCCATTACAGTTTAACTGCAGAATTCTGAAGTGCATAAGGGGAGACGTCGCCACTCTGGGGGTAAGTGACGGGTGACTACGCCTGGGTTGGGGAAGGCCAGGACGCAATTGCTGTTGTGGCCAGGGGTGACCTGGCAACATGGCGCGATGAAACCCGTCGGGGGGTTGCCGTCGCGGAGACCAGAACATCTAGGGAAGTGGCACCACCCAAGGCAGGAGCTGCATTGGGCGGATGTCGCAAACATATATATTCTGTGCTGGCAAACGGTGCAAACGGAGGTAGGGACTAAGAGTCTGTTTCCCTGACCTACACGTTTGCTGCCGGAAAAGAGGGGGCGGGGGGGAGAAGACGGGGGCAGGGGCTGTTGCTCAGCATTGCTTCCGACTCTACTACGAAGATTGTAGTTATGAGTGGTAGCAGCTGTTTGAGTTGTTGGCGCCGTGGGGCGCGAGCAGCAGCGGGTACTTGTTGTGGCTTGCTGAGCAGCGGGGCTGCTGGAAGGTAGTGGGGGGGGGGGGGGGGGGCGCTTAGACGTAGACTACGGGACGCCCTTGGGCGTGAACAGCAAGGAGCCACAAAAGATTTATAAAAGTTACGTGGACGTCGGGTTTTGGGATCAAGCCCAGAACAACCTGTCCGATGCAACCATCCCTTGCACGAGACACACTGAACAGAGTATGACCGTCCTAAAAAGATTCTTTTCCGGCAGATGCAGCAAAACCATTCCTCAGAACCGGGGTCTGGAGACGGACCCGGATTGGATTCGATGCCTTCCCGGAGTAAGAGAATATGGAGCAGTCCTGCTGCAAGGAGCTGCTGGGAGGATGACAATTTGTGGGAGGGACGAAACAAATTAGATGGGGTCACACTGAAATGACAGTCCTTGGTCGGGAAAAATCCCGAGTCGCTCCGGTACATAGAACCGACTGCCTTGGGAAGCGCTGGATTCGGAGTCTCTATCTTCTCTTCCATTTTAGTCGCTGGCTCTTCCACATCAGGATAAAAGACATACTCGTCCACATCAATTCCTTGCGACTCCATTACCTCTCGTAGCCGTGCTTGAAGTTCGACCTAATTGCCGGTTGTATTCAATCCACGGTTCTCCAACTCCTTTTTCAGTTGCTGGATATTTAATTCACTCAACTTTGCCATGTCCAAGTTTTATTCAAAATCTTCGGAATTTATTCAAAAATTCCTCTTCTGACACCAATTGTAATGAATTTACTGGAATTCCTCTTATTTGCAACCCTCTACTAACGTTCGAATCACTAAACTGTTGAATAAATATCCCCACTATTCATTAATGCAAAATGGCCTTTATTAAAGAACCTCACAATAACACTTATACCTCGCAACTGGTAGCTTGCTTAATTCAAACTGATTTTCGTGCCTCTGCTGTTGCGGCCTGTTATACTCTGTGATTTCTCGTTTGCATACTTCTAGGCTCTTCCAGAGTTTACTTAGTTACAGCTAATTATAACTACAGATGCACGTGTATAGCTTTCATATGCGCATGTATTTGTGAGCGACAATTCCACAATTATAATTGCCTACTTTTGGGAGCATCTCAGATAAGATATCTGCATGTGTTTGTATGGGTGAGCGACACTTGCACAACCATTGCATCCTTTCGGGAGTATCCCCGTAATGCTAAGCATTGATAGTCTGCATACCCCCTCTAATTTTTTGAGGTAGGTTGCTTTTTGTGTGGCTTTCCACCAAACAAGAACTCCATAGTATAAGATAGGGTTTGCAATCGCTGTAAAAACCCAATGAGAAAGAGTGGGCGATAAGCCCCACGTATACCCCAGCATTCTTTTACATGCATAAAGTGCCGTTGACGCCATCTTCAGCCTCTCCTCCACGTTGAGCTTCCATGACAGCTTACTGTCTAGGATGATTCCTAGATACTTTGTGCAAGGTTTCTGCTGTGGGTCACCTCTCCTAATCGCCTGAGCAGTTGGTTGATGATCAGCGTTCACAGCAGAGGTGATAGAACCCCTCACTGCGGTGTTCCCCTGTCCACTGATTTCGTGGCCTGGTAAAATCTCCATTGTGATGTAATCTTCCTGCAATTTAACATGCAGCCGATCCATCTGGTTAAGCTTGGATGTACTTTAATGTAATTAAGACCATCCATAATCGCCAATTTAGAAACGTTATTGAAAGTCCCGGCAATGCATAAGAAGACTTCTAGAGCATATTCCTTATATTCCAGGGCTTTCTCTACGCTTATTATAACCCTATGCAAAGCGGTGTCAACCGACTTGTCTTTGGTGTAGGCATGTTGTGTTGTGGAGAGCAGCTTTTCATCCACGTTGCACTTTATGTACACATCTATCAGCCTCTCAAAGGTTTTGAGCAGAAATGATGTTAAGCTAATGGGTCTATAATCTTTGGGATACACGTGACCGATCTTCCACTCCTTTGGTGGGAAAGCTACACAAGCAGTTCTCAAAGAGTGCGGTACATGATTCAGTCTTATGCTCCCATCGAATATTATTTTAAGCCATTCCACGACCGCCCTATTTGAAACTTGTAGCATGGCCGGGAATATACCGTCTGGGCCCGGCGATTTAAACTTAGAAAACGAATTCCCTGCCCATGCGATCTCGGTATCGGTCACCAAGCCCGGCACTACCCGCTCCGTGATCGAAGTGTGAGTACTGTCTGCTGGCTTTTCTAAACCATCTCCCGATGGGAAACGTGTATCGAGAAGCACCTCTAGGGATTCCTTACTATTACGTGACCATTCTCCGTTCTCTTTCTTCATTAGTCCCTTTACTATATTTCCCCTGGCTCGGAATTTTCTCAACCTATGTCCGTACAGAAACTTTTCCATGAGATTCCCTTCGCCCTGGAAATTTCACGCTTGTAGATCCTTAGTAGATCCCTGTACTCGTCCCGACACGCTTCCCTTTCCGCGGTTTTTGCTAGCTTAAACATTTCTTTTACCTGTCTTCTTAGAAGACTCAGCTCATTGCTCCACCATGGCGGCTTTGCTTTTCCTCTGAATCTTCTTAGAGGAAAAGCTTTGTTATACGCAATCATAACCGTCCTTGTTAGGAATTCATTAGACTCCTCCATTTCTTCCACATTGGCAACCTGTGTGGGTTGTCCAAGTTTCGTTTCTACCTGATTCTGGAATTTAGTTCAGTTTGTTGACCTAGGGTTTCTAAAGGTTCCTCCTCTCTACCCTATTTACGGGGATGCTGAAGCTGATATACGCATGGTCGGAGAAGTATGGTCTATCAAGAACCATCCAATCATACCTTGATATATCACGTTCGGAGCTCAGTGTAATATCCAAACATTGCTGGATGTTGGACCAATGTATGTAGGAACATTTCCTTTATAGGTTGCAAATTGGTTTGCAGGATGTAACAAAATAGAAATTCGCCTCTCTCATTCGTATCTGATCCTCCCCACGCATTGTCGTGCGCATTTGCCTTCGCGCCTATGACCAACCGCCCTTTGCGCCCTTCGTCCTGTACTAGCCTCTTGCACTCCATCGGTGGAACCTCCGCAGAATGGCCAATGTAGCAGGATGCCAGGATAAGTACCTGCTTATGCCTTTGCTCAACGGCCACCACTACGAGGTCCTCAGTAGTGTAATTAGGCAGTATATATGAATGCAGCTGTTTCCTTTCCATTACTTCAGCTCGCACCCATCCTTCCGTCTGCGCATAGTAAACGCCAAATCCGCGTCCGCTAAATCTAGAAACCTATCCTCCCGATGAGAGCCATTGCTCCTGGACAAGCGCCACGTCAAACGAACCCTCCTCAAGGGTTAGCAGGAGTTCGCTCGACGCCAGTTTACTCTGTTGGAGGTTTATCTGTAGAACTCGCAGCACCATTGGGCTGTTTGTCGTACCTTCGCCGTGACGTCGTCGTCCTCCTATTGCCCTTTTGCTTTAGAGTGTTCTAAGCCCCTTCAGCCTCTTGTAACTGTTGTGCCGGGTGTTCCTCTGTGCGACTCACAGCACCATTTGGCTGTTGGTCCTCTTCTAACACCTTCGTGGTGACGTTGGCTACCTCCACTTGTCTTTTTCCCTTAGGATTTTGAGGTCCTTTTCGACTTCGCCCAATTCCAGCGTGTTAGGATTTTTATCCTCGGGACTTCTTTTCCTGAGTCGCATATAAATTTTGCCTGTACCAAAGAACATTTTTCAAGCCGCGTGTACAATATATCCTCCGCCTGCTTGTTTATTTGGAAGATGTAGAACTGACCTTCCTCCGTAGGCCTAGATACAGTAAGTACCTTCCAATCCTGTGTCGGTATGTTCGGATTCTGATTCTGTAGAAGTCGCAGTGTATCCTCCGACTTCATCACGCATGGTATCCATACCTTAACTTTTGGTACCGCGCGTTCGCGCCTTTCCTTTGGAGGTTTGGAACCACTTCCTCCAGCCACCGCAATCTCGCGATGTTGTCGCACGCTATAATCTTCACACCATTATACCATCCCCCGAATCAAATGTTGGAAGGGGCTTACTTGGTTCTTCCCGCATCATCTTAAGCATTAAGCTAGTAAGCTCCCTTTCTACAGATCTGCACCTTTCACTAGTCATCTGTCCGAAAGGACTGTAACGATCAACCAGCGCCGCATTCAGTGCCTGCTTTGCCACATCACTTATCTTCTCGGGAAAAGCCGGCGTCTTAGCGTTAACTTCCTTTGGCACCCCCGAGAAAGCCGAAGTCTTGGCTTTAACCCCTTTAGCACCTCCGAGAAAGCCGGAGTCTGTGTTATCTCCCGTTGGCTTATCTCCTAATTCCGTAGTTGGAAATTCCCTCTGACTCGCAGTTTTCGAGGTAGTTGCTACCACGCTATTGGGCCCCATCTGTCTTACAGCTTTGGGCCTACTTGTCTTGTGTATGTGACTGCCCTGCCTCGCGGTTTTGGGACTGGGTCCTCTCGGCCTCTTGAAAGTAGGCTTGTCGCCTTCCGCCGAACGTTGCCTCTTCATTCCGCCATTCGACGCTTCTTCCTCCTCGTACCCGTTGCAGAACCGAGAGTTTCTAGCAGCAAACCTTTTAACTGCCTTCCACCTACTTCTACCGCCTTATGGGCCCATTCCAAGCGCAGGATCTCCACTCCTGTTGGGTCGACCACTGCTACCAGGTGTTGGACAATTCTTTGTGCTACACGGCACTGCGAGAGAGCTCTTTTACTTCTTCTGCTCCTTACCCTTCTCCACTCTTCTACTCCGTTTTCATTTGTGTGCTTTTCCAACACGGAGTTCATTGAATCTGCACTACTCTCGCTCCCCAAGTCCGACGCATCGCTTAATGCGTATTTGTCGTCCTTGGCTTGCGACTCAGTCCTCCTCTTATCATTCTCCTTATTACAATTTGGTAATGAGTCGCTCATCTTGGTCGTACGACCACCTGCCTGACAAGGCGGGCTCAGCGGTCCAGTATTAATACGGGGAAAGAACCGTCCGCCACAGCAGCGCCCCTTACTGTGTTAAGGCCATCAATACTTCCCGAGGTGGCTCGGTATCGGAAAGGCTCCGTTTGAATACAGCCGAATTTATCCACTGGCTGCAAATCGTTCAATAGGCACGGTCCGCATAACACCCTGGATTACGGGGTTGGCAGTTCTTGGTTACCGACATCCCGCCGCCCTCCTATGAGGCGAAACGGCGTAGAAGCCCGTCCTACACAGCTCCGCCTCATAGTCGGGCGCTATGGAGATCGGCTAAGCCCTCACCCTCACGACAAGGTGCCTACCCTAATGAGGGGAGTTTATCTACAGTTTATCTAAGTTGCGATACAGTTGAGCAAGATGAAACTCATAATGTTCAGTGTTATCCAATTGAGTTTCTTAATTCCCTAAATCCTTCCGGCTTGCCCCCCCCCCCCCCCATACACTTCTTTTGAAGCAAAATGCAACCGTAATGCTGATTCGTCACCCGAATGCCAAAGCAGGACTTAGAAATGGTGCAAGATTGGCCGTCACTCATTGAGGCGAGAACACAATCAATGTCAAATTAATTGACTCGGGAAAGATAGCAATTATACCTCGAATTGAACTTACCCCGTCAGGTCCAAATGTACCTTTCCATATGACAAGAAAAAAGTTTCCGTTAAAAGTAGCTTTCGCTATGACAATTAATAAAGGACAAGATCAAACCTTTGACAAAACTGACTTATATTTGACTAGCCCTGTGTTTTCACATGGGCAATTATATGTAGCTTTTTCTAGAGTAAGGCGATTTGAGGAGATTACCCTTTCAGTGCAAGAAATATTCAAACAAAAAATAAAAAATGATTTTATTTTGACGTCTAATATTGTATTCAAAGAAGTATTGTAAAAATATTTAAATTTGTAGCTAGAATCTTTAATATCAATGTGTAAATAGCTATAATATGAGTATATGGAAAACTCGCCACTATGTTTTGTACTTTTTTGCGCAAGATGCGCACTGGTCCGGCTAGTTTA
Organism: Eurosta solidaginis; assembly: GCF_040869045.1. Taxonomy (NCBI): domain Eukaryota; kingdom Metazoa; phylum Arthropoda; class Insecta; order Diptera; family Tephritidae; genus Eurosta; species Eurosta solidaginis. The sequence continues at coordinate 25,589 of NW_027137109.1, read as the reverse complement.
CATATAACGCTTCGGCGCTGGCTTCGATCAAACCACCGAAGTACGCCATAAGTGAAACACAAGACAATTTCCTCTGTGACTTCTTTTATATTATTTTCGACATAGTGGATACTTGATGTTTATTGAAACATACATAATGAATTACAAAATAGTATTAGAAACTATTTAAACTCGGGGCCCGTATTGCGTTTTACGATCCGTTTTTCTTTTTTAATGTTTTTTTACAATTAAAAACTGCATTTTAACAAATGAATAGGACACAAAGTACGTTAGCAAGTATTTTTCTTGTATAGGGAGGATGTTTATAAAAAAAAAAATCCATTTCACGATGCAGAGTTCATTTGAAATATTCGTTACATATGTATAAATATTAAAGTTTTAGGAACATCGTTCTATGTAAATACGACTAAATTAGTCAGTGCTTTGAATGTGCCCATTGTCGTATTTTCAATGGCACTCATGTATGTTGATATATTACTTTTTAAAATTTTTCTTTAACTTTTTATTTCCAGTTCTTTTGAGCAACACACTGCATAACAGCACAACAAAACAGGATAACACCGCCAAAAATGTATATAATATTTTGTTATTATTATTAATATCACCACTATTACTATCATTATTATTATAATCATCATTATTATTAACTCATTAAAAGCTGGTCTTACATATATGTAACGTTTAAAGCACTACATTTATGTACGATTTTTCAAAATTGCAATTTTAAATGTTTCAAACTTTTAAATAATAATCGCAGTAAACATAGCAAAGAGTGAGAGTGCGCTACAGTCCAGCTCTTCTGTTTAATGTAACAAAAGCAATAGAGCGTTGAACATGAAGCAAATTTCACATACGTAAAACTATCCAATTGGGAACACGCTATCGGTAAGTAGTAATTTTAGCAAAGTGCAAAACATTATTTGAAAGGTTTGTTCTACATATTTTAATAATTTTACGAATGCATGTGTTCATATAAAAAAAGATATGAAAATAACTGTACTTATAAGTTTTTTTTTTCGTTTCGTGTAAGCGTGACATATATGACACGTTCGCGGGTTGGCTTTATGTAAAAAAATTTATATAAAAATATGACGAGGATATTTGCGCCGTTTTGGAGGAATTCAATAACAATGAAGATGAAGTAGAAGCTAATTATATCGAGGCATCTGACGCGGGCGCTCTTTCAGGTGAAGATTCCGTTGATGAAGAAGGCGAAGTTCGGAAACAACTTTCATCCAGAATAGAATTTGTCCTACGATGAATCAATGGTGGAATACTACGGCAGGCATGGTTGTTAATAATTTATTTGAGGCAAACAATTGAGATTTGGATATAAAATGTGGTGTCTAAATATGCCTTCCGGCTATCTGCTAAACTTTGAGATGTATCAGGGGAAAAACCCTAGAACAAACGAGAAATACGCTGCAAGCTATGGAAAGAACGCTGCTCCTTTGTTTTCATGATTGATGAATTTGATGAAACGTGGAAGCCACTTCCCTTTCGATTCTTTTTTGATAACCTCTTCACTTCAATACCTGTTTTACTTGGACTAAAAAAATTTGGATATGAGGGAACTGGTACCATTAGGCAAAATTATATACCAAACTCTTGTCCTTTGCCACTGAAGGATAAGTTGAAGAAAATGGAACGCGGTTATGTTGCTAGTTCTCGGATTTCTGAGTGTGGTATTAAAGTCACAAAATGGATAGACAATGCAACAGTTTCCATCGCATCAACTTTATTTGGAAATGAGCCAGTTGGGAAAGCTATAAGATACTCTAGAGCTGAACATGCCAAGGTTCAGGTTCAAATTCCAAATGCTGTTGTAATGTAAAATAAGAATATGGGTGGACGGACCGTATGGACCAAAACGTCAACGCTTACCGGATCGGAGCTTGAGGAAAAAATTTGTTGGTTGGTTTTCAATTTTTACATGGTTGGTTCATGTATCCATTCAAAATGCTTGGCTCCTACATAGAAAGGGCGGACAAGGGTTAACCCAACTACAGTTTAGAAGAAGCATTGCTAATAACTTTTGCCGCACTTATGGAGAAGTCCGAGTTCCATAGGGATTTAGACGTCTGGAATCTTAAATTCAGCTTGATGCTAGATATGACCTAGTCGGACATTTCATAGTTAGAAAACCCACCAGGAGAAGATGTACTGGATACAACTGCCAGCGAGCTATAAATACCAAATGTGTAAAGTGCGAAGTAGGTTTGTGTGTGGATTGTTTCTACAACTTCCACTTTATAACAACTTGAGTGCCCTTTCCAAGCTTCAAATTTACGAATATTCCATATTCTTATACTTATATCCAATTCTTTTTGTAACAAATTATATTTATATAATAAAAGTGATGAATTATATTGAATAGAAATGTCAATTTCCATATTTTTATATATATTTCCAATTCTTTTTGTCACAAATTATATTTATAAAATAAATTTGATGAATTATATTGAATAAAATTGTTAATCCACATGTTTGTATGGAAAATTTTATTACATAACAGAAAAATGCGAGTTTTACATATATGTCACGGGTGGTTCACACTCATCAGGGTAGAGGTGGAAATTTTAGTTGCAGTTTTGGGTACATATCAGTCCTCGTAGCAACCAAAAAAAATTTGGTTGCTCTAACTTTGCTATTTCGCTTTCGCGTTTAATGGGTTAATGTTATTATTATTATTTTTATACTCAGCGTGCTTTGCACACAGAGTATATTAACTTTGATTGGATAACGGTTGGTTGTACAGGTATAAGTGTTTTCCAAAATTTTAAATAAACCTAGAATGTTGAAATTTGGCATGTGGACTGATATTGAGACTATCGATAAAAGTTTGGAAAATTTTTTTTAAATGGGCGTAGCACCGCCCTCTTGTATAAAATCAATTTTACAAATATTATTAATCATAAATCAAAATTCGTTAACCCATCGTAACAAAATACGGCAGAGACATTGCCTTTACTATAAGGAATGTTTTGAAGAAAAATTAACGAAATCGGTTAAGGACCACGTCCGCTTTTATATAAAAGATTTTAAAAAGGGTCGTGGACGAATACAATAAGCTATATCTTTGCAAAAAAGATTTTTATATCAATGGTATTTCATTTCATGGATTTAAAACAATAAATAGGAAAAACTCCAAATTTTAAAAAATGGGGGTAGCACCATCCCTTTTATGACTAAGCAATTTTCTATATTTCGGGAGCCATAACTCGAAGAAAAATTAGCGGATCGTAATAAAATTGGGTACACAAATTTTTCCTTTAACAGGAAATATTTCTAGAAAAAATGGACGAAATCGGATAAAGACCACATCAGACCACATAGATTTTTAAAAGGGGCGCAGACGAAAATAATAAGCTATATCTTAGCGAAAAAGAGCTTTGTATCAATATAATTTTACTTTTTAAATTGAATTATAACATTATATTGGGAAACACTAAAATTTTTGAAAATGGGTGTGGCACCGCCCCTTTTATGACTAAGCAATTTTCTATGTTTCGGGAGCTATAACTCGAAGAAAAATTAACATATCGTAATGAAATTGTGTACACATATTTTCCTGATAGCAGAAAATATTTGTAGTAAAAATGGGACGGTTTAAGACCACGGCAATTTATATATAAAATTAGTTTAAAAGGGTCATAGACTAGAATAATAAGCTATAAATTAGCAAAAAATAATTTTGAATCAATGATATTTAACTTAACATGTTTTATTGTAAGAGGAAATGGGGAGACATTTTTTTTAAACGAGCGGTGCCACGAGTAATGTAGAAAAGTAATTTATCTGAATTGAAATCTACAATTGAGGCTCACGTTGAGTATATAATGTTCGGTTACACCCGAACTTAGACACCTTTACTTGTTATTTTTACAATGAACAAGAGAACATTCTCAAAATTAATGAGCAAAGAAAACGCATATTTTAATGGATTAAAATATAAATTTAGGAAATTAAATGAATCATCTGAGCAAGATACCGATAATATACCGTGTGTCGGACTTTTCCTTGATTTAAGCCTCAGTCCGTCCAAGGTTCCTGAAAATAGAGTCCCTACTGTTTCTGGTTAATTTTATAGAACGTTTATAAATATTTATTAGAATAAATTCAACTCCTACTCCTAGCTTCTTCCCTAGCTTTATAAGAGGTGACTGAAGTAAAAACCTCGGCCAACCTCTGCAGTCGAATGGTGTCAAAACCTCCAGACGAATATATTCAAAGCGAAAATTAAGTCATATACCTTCAGGTGCGCTCTTGATCGGTAGTAATAAAGCCTACCGACTCGTATGCCTGTCTCCTAATCTCTCAATTTCAATGCGAATTCGTCGCCCTTATATACTAAATTTGCACGCAGCCAAACGGTTATTTTATAATAACAATTTCCACTTAATAATATTAACAATATAACTATTACAACCGTTATTCCGGTACGGGTTGGTTGACCGATGCATTTTTATGTTTTGTGCGTGTCCGCTACTTCTCCAAATGTTCCGTGTACATTAGGGTGACCCTATGTTTTACATTAATGTGGGCGGAAATGTAAATATTTTGCTTGCGTGCAAAAGTGCGCAAGTCTAATTTCTAATTCAATTCAGCAATAAATAAATCAATATACGACACAATATATACATATATTTTAGCATATAATTCATGAAGATATATGTACATTGCGGGTACTTCATAGAAATGTATAAATAATAAATTCGAAGTTATAAATTCAAATATTGCATTACAAAATGTATGTTTAAAAATGCATACGTATGTATATGTTGTGTGGGTACAAAATCCTCGGGTTTGGGGTCCTCACACTCCTCCCTCACCTGCCGCAATGAGACTCCCCAAATGTAGGTTACTCACTGCTATGGTTTGTCCTTCCAATCGTTTGTGTACATTAGCGTTGCCTGGTAACGCTATTGAAAAAAATGTTACGGGTTTTGGCTTTTGGTCTTGATATCGAGTTTCGTAAAATTTTCCGAATCATTATAGAAAAAGATTACATGAACGTAAGTATATGGTATCATTATAGAAACAAATTATATGGACGTAAGTATATGGTGTATAGGGTAATTATGAGAGTTATTATAATAATGAGGGTTATTATAATAATTGTATAATGTATAATTGTTAGGTTTCCGGGGTTTATTGGGTTATACGGGCTCTAGGTGATCCTCGTAATGATATTTATTCTTGAATTATGTGATAATTTTCTGCGTGGTTGTGTTCGTTACCAACTGCGTGATTCGGATTAAAGAGTAGTCTCTCGTAGAATCTGTGACTCCCTGGTTGAGTCGGGTTGCGTTATAATTCAAAGTTTCGCCATTGCCTTCTCCTTAAATTGTAATACTTCGCTTGCTCTATAAATGCTCTCTCTTGTTTACGTGATACCATCTTGAATATTTCTTTCATCTCCTTTGACTTCTCTCCTGTGTTCGCTAATTTCTCACCTGTTCCAAAAGTCTGCTCATCGTAAAGGCTGTTGGGAATTCTCGGTTATCTCCCTTGTATTATGTATGCTGGACTGTAACCGGTCGATTCACATACGCTTGTATTCAACGCCAGCGTTATCTCTGGCAACAACTCATCCCACGTATTCCTCTTGATGTTCTTGTTTGCTCTCTCGTTCGGTTTCTCCTGCGGTATGTACGGTGCCACGGCGCCATTGTCCGTAACAAATACCCTTGGGACGCCGAGCCGTGCAAAAATCCTCTCCCAAAATCCTCGTATTAAACATCCTGTCGTTGCCTTTCTGATCGGTACTTCCTCTACCCATTTTGAAAATTCGTCTAAGAAGTCTTATGTTATCGTGTTGCCATGCTTCGATCGTGGCATTGGACCAACAAAGTCTGCACATACTGTTGTTGCCCAAGGCTCCTCTGAAATCTTCGTTAGCATCTTACCCGCGGCTGGTTGTTGACTAGGTTTGTATATTTTACATGCGTGACACTGCTGTACATACTTTCCCACATCCCTGAACATTCCTGGCCAGTAATAATGTGTTGTTGCTCTTACTATCGATTTTTGGATACCCATATGCCCTGCGCTCGTTGTGTCGTGAATCTTCCCTAGCGCTCTGGTCTCTGTGGGTTTCATACACATAGCTTCCATGGCACTGCATCATCGCCTTCCACTTGACTTCCTATGCGTCTGTACAACTTTCCAACCTCGATAACGTACTCTGGGAATTTCTCCGGGGCCTTTCTTACATCTGCCATCTTTGCTTTAAGCAATTTACACTCGGCTTTGTCGTCATCTATCTTCAACGTACCCAACTGCTCGTCCATCGGTTGCCTTGATTAACGTAAACGTGTATCCTTTTACGTACCCATATATCGTATTGCCCAAACTATTGCCACACACTCTTTTTCTGTCGGTGAGAAGTTCATCTCTGCCTTTTTAAACCTGCGGCTTGCGTATGCTATTACTCGTTCATCATCGCCTGACCCTTGCGTAAGTACTGCAGTAAGACCAAAATCACTTGCATCTGTCTGTAAACTAAACTTCCTCGAAAAATGTGGACAAGCGAGTACCGGTGCCTTAAGTGCTTCGAATGCTTATTGTTGATCTTCAGACCACCTCCACTTACTCCCTTTCTTAAGCATCGATGTTAACTTGTGAGAATTCCGGGACGAATCTTCTATACCACGACACAACCCATACGAAAAGTCGTAACTCTCGTATGTTCTTCGGTGGTTCCAGTTCTTTGATGGCTGCTATCTTGTCTGCGTCGGTATGGATGCCGCTAACGACATGATCTAGATATCTCAAACTTTTCTTAAAAAACTCACATTTTCCGGGTTTATTTTCAAGTTCACATTGGATGCAGTCTTCGAAATACTTCTGTTAAATGTGCAATGTGCTCTTCCAATGCTTTGCTTGTAATGAAAATGTTGTCAAGATAAGCAAACGGGCTGGGGCTAAGTGCAAGCCAAATGGCATTACCCTCCATTGGTATAGTTCACGCCCAGGTACTGTGAATGCGTTGTATTGCTTGCTTCCATGGGGATTTGCCAATATCCATTTTTCAAGTTGAGGCTACTGATAAACCTACCGCTTCTTAATTTGTCCAAGATGTTTTGGATACGTGGTAAAGGGTATGCGTCAGGTACTGATTTTGCGTTTAGGTGGCGGTAGTCTACGCAGATTCTCCATTTGCCATTCTTCTTCTTTGCCAAAACTATGGGTGCGCTGTGCGCGCTATTCGATGGCTCGATGCAATCTTTTTCGGTCAGGTCGTCGATTTTTTTCTTGATTATTTCTTGCATTTTCGGATTCTTCGGATAGTTTCTTTGTTTAATCGGTCGTCTCTGATACTTATTTTGTGTGTGGCCACGTTGGATACTCCTGACATCTTTGCGAACACGTGTAATTCTTGGTTGAGAAATTTACTCACCGAATCCGCTGTCTTGCTACTTTCTATTGACGCTATTGGGTTGTGTTCCTTAAAATCCTAGCTATTCGTTTCGACCATAGTTGTACATGTCACTACCTCTTGCTTCCGTTCGTTTACTCTCAACGTTATTTCTTGAGCACCGCATCTCATCTCCAGGTTTACCTTCACCAGATAGTCCGTGCCAATTACCACCTCATCGCCCAGTTCCGGCAAGATTAGCACCTCGTTCTACTGTACTTTATCACCCATTCTTAATGCTGCATCTACAGCTTCTTTGATTATTATTGCTCTGCCGTCGCCCATTCTTATTTGTGTCTTTACTCCCTTGAATTTGCCAACTTTTAATCTCTTCGCCATTGCATCATTTATAAAGCTCCTCGTCGCTCCCGTGTCAATCGCTGCTACCGCTTTTTCTCCGTTCACGTACGTTGTTACCAAGATGCGGCCCATGTCTGATTTCTCCGAGGTTGCACCCCCGAAGACCGCATCCCTCGTCTCCAATGTGCCCTGTGGTCGTTTCCCTGTGGTTTACGAGAACAATTACAGCACGCCTATCTTACCACATGTCCAGTAAAATTCTCTTCTTATGCCTCGGCAACCGTATGGAACGCGACTACCTCTCCGCATCGTCTGCAGGCCGGTTTTGTGTCTACGTATTCTTATTGTGGCTCTGATTCCTATTGTTGTTGGACTTCTACTCGCTCCTCCTGTCTTTGTTCTGCTGGAGACCCTGGTGCCGACTATCTTGACGACCTGGTACAAATGGCCTCGCGGTTGGCTGCATTGGTTCCCTGTCTGGAGTAATATTTTATAATCTTGAGCTAAACTTACCAGCTCCTCAAGATTGCTGACCTCGCTCCGCTTTATATATAATTGATACTCTCTGCGCGAATTTCTGTAGATGCAGGTTAATTTCTGCTCCTCGGTTTAGCCTGCATGACGCATGAGTCCTTGTAGCACTTAGACATAATCTTTAAATAGCTCACCTTGTCGTTGTATGCGCATTCGAATTTCATGTTCCAATTGCTCTAAGTAGCGGTAGCTTAGGAAGCTAATCAGGAAGTCCTCCTTGAAGGCGTCCCACTCTTACCAATGTCGGTTGTTATCCCTATACCATATTAATGCTTTGTCCTTCAATAACTCCGGCAGCGCTTTCGGAATAGTGTTGTGGTTGATTTCGTACCCATATTTTAGCTCCTCCACTCTTTCGATGAATCCTAGGGGATTTTTGCCTCCCTCGTACTTTAATCCCCACTTCCTTACTCTATCCATGGTCGTTGCATATGTGCCAGGCTGCTGAATATAATGTATCGGTGGCTGTCCGACCTCCAGCTGCATGGATGTACCATTTGCTTGTCTATCATTTACCATTCTTCTGTTTTATAATCTCGTAGTATTAACACAGAAATGTGAAATCCTGGTTGGCCTCTTCCTCGCTGAAGCTCTTAAAGTTTATCTTAAAATTTGTATTTAAACATGCTCGGGAGGCATAAATGTGATGGATTTTTCCTTGGGTATGCCGGGGCTAAGTCTCAGTCCGTCCAGGTTTCCTAAAAATAGAATCCCTAGTGGTTTCTCCAAACGAATAAAACCTATTAATTTTATAGAACGTTATAAATATTTATTAGAATAAATTCAACTCCTACTTCTAGCTTCTTCCCTAGCTTTATAAGAGGTGACTGAGGTAAAAGCCCTTGGCCAACCTCTGCAGTCGAATGGAGTCAAAACCTCCAAACGAATATACTCTAGGCGCAAATGAAGTCAGATAACTTCAGGTGCGCTCTTGATCGGTTGTAATAAAGCCTACCGACTCGTATGCTTGTCTCCTAATCTCTCAATTTCAATGCGAATTCGTCGCCCTTATATACTAAATTTGCACGCAGGCAAACGGCTATTTTATAATAATAATTTCCACTTAATAATATTAGCAACATATTACAACCGTTATTCCGGTATATATTATTTTTCATAAATTTCCATGCACCGTAATACTCCTTGTTGAATACAATATATTTACATTTGCCCGCATATCGTGTTTTCCAGCCTTCGCTTTACCTATTGCATTTGACTATTGTGTGTTTGTACGTATGTTCGTTGTCCATATTCAATTACAGTAGAATCGCGAAAAAGTTAATCGCCAGTGTTCGGACTTCTACAACTAAAATGGTATATCTACCACTATTTTTCTTTTATTTGAAGTTCTACCTCTTCTACCACGCAAGCTCGTAAAAAGGTGGTAGTTTTTTATAGAAGTTTTTTGAAGAAACCTTTGCTTTTTCACAATTTTTTGAGAAGAGAAACAAGATTATTTGTGGAAGAATAGTTTTATAAAACTCAAAATAACACCTAGTGATGCTTTGATCACCATTTAATCTCTTTTTCTTTAGGTTTTTAGTACCTAACTGCCACTTCTACCTACCTATGTATATATAGGAAAAGAAGTGAGTAATGTTCACTACTTAAAAATATTTCAAATATAACCCAATGCTACCACTTTTTTCATAAATCTTCCACTATTTTCTGAAAAATCTGGCACTAAACAAAATTTTAAAGTCCGCACACTGTTAATCGCTCGGCTAAGTTGACGGTGTATGAGCGTCCACGCTCTAAAAAGTTAACTATGTATTGGTTAACTTTTCTGAGCTCATCAATTTGTTCAAATCTAACCGTTTGTTTGGCAATAAAAAACTGCGGGTATTCTCCGAATTCCTGTGTGACAAATTACTGTCGGTGTCGCGTGGCGCAAATGTGGTTAGTCATGCGTGTTTAAACTTGTGAGTTGTGTACTTGTATTAAATTGTGTTAAAGCTTGTATTTTGGTTAACCTTTTCGCGATTCAACTGTATTAACCTAAGAATATTAAAAAATGTAACCTAATTCATTCGATTTACCGACTCGTTCGGCATCGTGAACTATTAAATCTGTTTAATTAATCGACAATTGTAAGTTCGAGTGACAGATAATCAGCAAACTAAAAGACCGAGGGCGGAAGAACTCGAAAATGGTAAGTACGGATTTTCCATTAAAGTGTGATTCGGGGTTTTCCATCGAGCACACATTGCTATTTTCATATAATCGTTAAACATTTAATAAAATTTCATGAATCAGAGTGCTGTTTAACAGTCGAGTATAAATAACAGTAGCGAGCAATATATTTGCACCAGCTTTTTTTCGTAAGATCACTCGGATATAGTATGTTTATGCATATACTGAAGTCGCGGCAAGAAAACAAGTGCATATAGCTTGTTTTATAGCTTTTTTTTTAATATCAAAGAGGAGTCTTGTATCTACGTATTTCTATTCCCTACATCAATCAGAATCAAAAAAAATCAAGTAGATAAACTTTATAACATGCAAATATTGCTCACTCCTTCTACGTGAATCAAAGAGAATTCTTGAATAACGTGAAATAAATATTTACAGGTCGGAAACTCTGATGGAAAAGATAATAAGAAGCGACGAGCTATCAAAAGCATCAAAGAATAATGTTTCAAGCTGCCAACACTTCAAGAACAGGTGTGCGATGATACAAATGTAGAAAACGGAAGTACTGTTCCAAATTAACTCATACTGATCGCGACGCAAATATATTTTTGGTTGATAATAATAATGAGAACACGTTTGTAGCGCCAGCCTGTGGGTCAATGCAACATTGCAAACATCCGAACACCGCTGTATCTGTGCGTTAACAGCAACGGAGTTACCCTTATGTGTGCTAGTAACGTGATTTAGATGTATGAATATGTATCTGTTAGTGTGGATGAAATTAGTGTCGGGAAAGCATATATGTCGTGTCCCGCCTAATGTATGTATGAGTGTCTTTTGGCTTTGAGTGAGAATGGCAAAAAGGGAACATTTCCTTACTTGTGGGGTACGACTTCCAAACGAAGCGAGGCAATGATCCAAATATACCTTTACCCGTTTCTGTAGAAAGCGTTGAAAAGTTTTAAAAAACAGTTTTTATATAATATACATAAGTATATATATTTTTGGTGAACCGCAGTAGTGGTCCGTAAGGAATACCGGTCCCCGAAGGAACCATAGTACAGTACCCAGAACTGCTGCTTTCTAGGTGAGATTTTCTAGGCCCCAAAAATCCCAGGGTAGCAGGGGAAAGTGTCTAAAGCAAAAGGGTTAAAGTGAAGTAAGGCAAAAATATAAAGAAACAAGTAAGGAAGGTTAAGTTCGGGTGTAACCGAACATTACATACTCAGTTAAGAGCTATGGTGACAACATAAGGGAAAATAACCATGTAGGAAAATGAACCGAGGGTAACCCTGGAATGTGTTTGTATGACATGTGTATCAAATGAAAGGTATTAAAGAGTATTTTATGAGGGAGTGGGCCATAGTTCTATGGATGGACGCCATTTAGGGATATCGCCATAAAAGTGGATCAGGGTTGACTCTAGAATTTGTTTGTACGATATGGGTATCAAACGAAATGTGTTAATGAGTATTTCAAAAGGGCGTGGGGCTTAGTTCTATAGGTGGACGACTTTTCGAGATATCGCCATAAAGGTGGACCAGGGGTGACTCTAGACTTTGTTTGTACGATATAGGTATCAAATGAAAGGTGTTAATGAGTCTTTTTAAAAGGGAGATGGCCTTAGTTTTATAAGTGGTCGCCTTTTCGAGATATCGCCATAAAGGTGGACCAGGGGTGACTCTAGAATATGTTTGTACGATATGGGTATCAAATGAAAGGTGTTAATGAGTATTTTAAAAGGGCGTGGAGCTTAGTTCTATAGGTGGAAGCCTTTTCGATATATCGCCATAAAGGTGGACCATGGGTGACTCTAGAATGTGTTTGTACGTTATGGGTATCAAATTAAAGGTATTAATGAGGATTTTAAAAGGGAGTGGGTGGTAGTTGTCTATGTGAAGGCGTTTTCCAGATATCGACCAAAATGTGGACCAGGGTGACCCAGAACATCGTCTGTTGGATACCGCTAATTTATTTATATATAATACCACGAACAGTATTCCTGCCAAGATTTCAAGGGATTTTTATTTCGCCCTGCAGAACTTTTTCATTTCGTTCTACGTAATATGGTAGGTGTCACACCCATTTTACAAAGTTTTTTCTAAAGTTATATTTTGCGTCAATAAACCAATCCAAATACTATGTTTCATCCCTTTTTTCGTATTTGGTATAGAATTATGGTATTTTTTTCGTTTTTCGTAATTTTCGATATCGGCCATTTTTTATACCAATACAAAGTGAGTTCATATAAGTACGTGAACTGAGTTTAGTAAAGATATATCTATTTTTGCTCAAGTTATCATGTTAACGGCCGAGCGGAAGGACAGACGATCGACTGTATAAAAATCTGGGCATGGCTTCAACCGATTTCGCCCTTTTTTCACAGAAAAAGGTTATCGTCCCAGAATCTAAGCCCCTACCAAATTTCACAAGGATTGGTAAATTTTTGTTCGACTTATGACATTAAAAGTATCCTAGACCAATTAAATGAAAAAGGGCGGAGCCACGCCCATTTTGAAATTTTCTTTTATTTTTGCATTTTGTTGCACGATATCATTACTGGAGTTGAATGTTGACATAATTTACTTATATACTGTAAAGATATTAAATTTTTTGTTAAAATTTGACTTAAAAAAAAATTTTTTTTAAAAGTGGGCGTGATCGTTCTCCGATTTTTCTAATTTTTATTAGGTATACATATAGAAATAGGAGTAACGTTCCTGCCAAATTTCATCATGATATCTTCAATGACTGCCAAATTACAGCTTGCAAAACTTTTAAATTACCTTCTTTTAAAAGTGGGCGGTGCCACGCCCATTGTCAAACATTTTACTAATTTTCTATTCTGCGTCATAAGTTCAACTCACCTACCAAGTTTCATCGCTTTATCCGTTTTTGGTAATGAATTACCACACTTTTTCGGTTTTTCCAAGTTTTCGATATCGAAAAAGTGGGCGTGGTTATGGTCCGATATTGTTCATTTTAAATAGCGATTTGAGATGAGTGCTCAGCAACCTTCATACCAAATTTCATCAAGATACCTTAAAATTTACTCAAGTTATCGTGTTAACGGACGGACGGACGGACGGACATGGCTCAATCAAATTTTTTTTCGATCCCGATGATTTTGATATATGGAAGTCTATATCTACCTCGATTCCTTTATACATGTACAACCAACCGTTATCAAAGTTAATATACTCTGTGAGCTATGCTCAACTGAGTATAAGCAAGTAAGGACGGGACTGTATTCGGCTGTGCCGAAGACTTCATACCTTTCATGAATGGGGCTGAACAATAATCTTATGCCGTTCGTAATCTACGAATAATCGGATGTATAAGATAAGAAATATATAATGAACAGATCTACATACCTAAACGATTTTTAAGATAAATATAAAATAAAAAATAGGTAGGTACTTTGTGTGAGGATGCAAAGTTTCAGGTTTTTTGTGGTCTGCGTGTAAAAACTACGACTACGAATCACGTATTTCAACAATATATGACGTAAACTATTTGATGAAATTTGATGAATTTTGAAGCTTCTACCCGTAAAAAAGGGGCAAAAAATACAGTTTATATGGGGTATATAATATATATACAACCGATCTCCTTGATTTTTTCAGATAACAATATATGCTATATACGTAAGCATTTGGTGAAATTTGAAGCTTCTAGCTGCTAAAATGGGGCAGAAACTGCGCAAAGTTTCTTATCTGAACAATCGGTTGTATGAGATATATAATATATATATCACCGATCTCAATGATTTTTTCAGACAACAATATATGCTACACACGTAAGCATTTGGTGAAATTTGAAGCTTCTAGCTGTTAAAACGGGGCAGAAATTGCGCAAAGTTTCTTATCTGAACAATCGGTTGTATGAGATATATAATATGTATACCACCGATCTCAATGATTTTTTCAGACATCAATATATGCTATACACGTAAGCATTTGGTGAAATTTGAAGCTTCTAGCTGTTAAAATGGGGCCGAAATCGCAAAAAAAATATATATGTACTATATATATACTATATATACCATCATATATATATTATATATATCACCGATCTCTATGATTTTTTGACACAACAATATATACTATATACGTAAGCAATCGGTGTAATTTGAAGCTTATAGCTGTTAAAATGGGGTAGAAATTGCGAAAAGTTTCTTATCTGAACAATCGGTTGAATGAGATATATACTATATATAGCACCGATCTTTATGATTTTTCAGACAACAATATATGCTATATACGTAAGCATTCGTTGAAATTTGAAGCCTCTAGCTCTTAAAATAGGGCAGTAATTACGAAAAGTTTCTTATCTGAACAATCGGTTGTGGGGGATATATACTATATATACGACCGATCCCATCAATTTTTACAGGCAACAAATGTGCAATATACGAAATTATATGGTGAAGTTTGAAGCTTCAATCTGTTAAATTGAGTAAGATATGACAAAAATCCTCTTTTTCTGAAAAATCGGTTGTATGGAGGATATATGCTATAGTGGTCCGATCCGGCCGGTTCCTACAAATGCCTAATCGGGCACCCAAATACACCCGCTCACCAAATTCTATCAAGATATCTCAAAAATTGAGGGACTAGTTTGCATACAAACGGACAGACGGGCAGACGGACAGACGACATGGCTAAATCAACTCAGCTCTTCAACCTGATTATTTCGGTATACTTAATGTTGGGTCTATCTATTTTCCTTTTAGGACTTACAATTTTGGGTTTCGTGACAAAATTAATATACCATTTCATTTTCAAGAAAGGTATAAAAATAGGTAGGTACTTTGTGTGAAGATACAAAGATTCAGGTTTTTTGTGGTCTTCGTGTAAAAACTATGACTACGAATCACGTATTTGAACAATATATGACGTAAACGTAACTATTTAATGAAATTTGATGAATTTTGAAGCTTCTAGCAGTAAAAAAGGGGCAAAAAAATGCAGTTTATATGGGGTATATAATAGATATACAACCGATCTCTATGATTTTTTCAGACAACAATATATGTTATATACGTAAGCATTTGGTGAAATTTGAAGCTTCTAGCTGCTAAAATGGGGCAGAAATTGCGAAAAGTTTCTTATCTGAACAATCGGTTGTATGAGATATATACTATATATACCACCGATCTCAATGATTTTTTCAGACAACAATATATGCTATACGCGTAAGCATTTGGTGAAATTTGAAGCTTCTAGCTGTTAAAATGGGGCCGAAATCGCAAAAAAAAAATAAATATACTATATATATACTATATATACCATCATATATATATTATATATATCACCGATCTCTATGATTTTTTGACACAACAATATATACTATATACGTAAGCAATCGGTGAAATTTGAAGCTTATAGCTGTTAAAATGGGGTAGAAATTGCGAAAAGTTTCTTATCTGAACAATAGGTTGAATGAGATATATACTATATATACAACCGATCTCTATGATTTTTTTCAGACAACAATATATGCCATATACGTAAGCATTCGGTGAAATTTGAAGCTTCTAGCTGTTAAAATGGGGCTAAAATTGCGAAAATATATATATATATACTATATATATGTAGGTTTTCATCAATAAAACGCACTTTTGGTGTATTATATAATTCAATTTAATTCAAATTTTAAATTATAGTAATTGTATACTTGAAAAGTTTAGAATATCTGTGATACTTAATTTATGGTAGTTTTAATATTTGTTCATATTTGATTTATTTAGTTTTTACACATCTAGTTTTAAGGAAATATATACGATAACTGATTTCATATTTATTAAGAATTTGTTCCTTTAGTTTTTACACGTCTAGTTTTAACTGATTTTACATTTGTTTTTTAATTTCTACACATCTAGTTTTAAAGAAATATAACCGATTTTACATTTGTTAATAATTTGTGACCGGTCGGGTTAAGTCGATAACGCGAACTGAACTAATGTAGCTGGACTGAAAATGTATGTTTGTGTTTATTCGCAAATTGTAATTGTGTAGGTGTTTAGCCGAAATGGATATTTCCATTGATATTTGTACGGCCCTAGAAACTTTGGACGTAACTTCATGCCTACGCCAAATTGTGTCCGCTTTATTGCCACCAAATCATTTTCTTTATACTGTGCTCCTGGCTGCCTATTCTTATTGAAAGTGTTTCTATTTTCTTCTTGCACTTTTTCAATACTCTTTTTAGCTTTATCTCTTAAAATTTCTCTCTCTTTATCAAAGCTGCTAACTGCAGCGGATGGTCTCCTTTATCGATAGGTGATAAAAAGCCTTCCTTTTTCCCGGTTTTGGCGTTTTTTACTAGACACTCTACACAATTCTTGACTATTTTTTCGACTTTAGATTCTATTTCCGGAATAAAGTACTCTTTCTCTATACAATCTCGTGTTTTCTTAATTGAAAAATGACCTTGTCTATGAGCTACCTGTATTATTTCATCTTCCAACGAACTCGACACTACTATTAATTCCTTATTCTGGTCTTTATATAATATATCATGGCGGACACAAAAGTCTTCGTAATTAGTAGTTTCTAGTATTTTCCGGATTGCGCGAGTCCATTTGTCGTCCAACTGAGCTTCCTTCAATCTATGACGTAACGAGTCGTTTATCAACATGCAACTCAATCTGCTAAGAGCATCTGCATGTTTCATTTGTTTTCCCGACCTATGTTCCACCGTATAATTAAACTCCTGAAGGAACATGGCCCATCTAGCACCTCGCGTTGGTACGTCTTTCTTTTTAAAAGTCATTGCAAAAGCGTTGCAATCTGTCACTATTTTAAATGGTAAACATAAGACGTAAACTCTCCACTTCATAAGAGCTTTTACTATGGCGAGTACCTCAAGCTCATAAGAGTGGTAGTTTTCTTCCGATGGCTTAGTCTTCCGGCTCATGTACATTACCGGGTGAAACTGCTGATCTTCTGGATCTTGCTGAATAAGCACAGCACCGTAGCCATACTTGGATGCATCTGTGTGAATTTCCGTAACGGCTTTTGGGTCATACAGCTTCAATACCGGAGATTGTACAAGAGCCTTCTTCAGTTGCTGAAAAGCGACGGTTTGTTCACCTCCCCATTTAAAATCTTTATTTTTCCGAAGCAAGTCAGTCAGTGGTTTCGCTATTATTGCATAGTTTTTAATGAATCTACGAAAATAGGATGTTAGACCCACAAACCTCTGAATTGCCTTCTGATCTTTCGGGATCTTGAATGTTTCTACTGCTCTCGTTTTTTCTAAACATGGACGTACCGTATTTTTTTCTATTATGTAACCCAAGAAATCTATTTTCCGCTTTAGAAAACTGCATTTTTTCCACTTTATGCGTAGTCCTGCGTTTGCTGCTACTTTCAAAACCTTTGCTAACTTGAAAATTCCCTCTTTTTCGTTTGCGGATGGAATGATCAAGTCATCCATATACGTAACAATAGTATCTTCATTGATCAGTTACCTAAATATCGCGTTTATGTATCTGCAGAAAACAGCGGGAGAATTCGATATTCCGAAAGGTACATACGAAAATTCGAATTGACCCTTATTTGTCACGAACGCCATATATTTCCGCGAATCTTTTTCGACGGGTACATGGAAAAATCCATTTTCTAAATCCAGTGTTGTAAACACCTTATAACCCTGCAGTCTCTCAACTACCTTGTCCATCAACGCCATGGGAAAATTGTCACGTAGGATTTTCTCATTTAGCTTCCGGTAGTCATAGTAAAGACGTTTAGTTCCGTCCTTTTTGCCTACCAACACAATCGGAGAAGCGTATTCTGAGTTACTCGCAGTAATTATACCTTCTTCCAACCACGTCTTTACCTGTGTTTCTATAAATTTCTGGTCCTCGTAAGACGTTCGCGTAGGGCGTTGATAAACTGGTGTATCATCTGTTAGGACGATCTTCATTTCAACTGGTGATTCAATACATTTCGATGGTACATACTGACTAATCAACTCGGCAATGGCGGCCGAATCACCTTTACTAAGGTGAGTTAGGTCGCATTGTGAACTTTTCACTTCGTCAGTACATAGACATAATTCTGGAAATTCTACCTGCAAGTCTTTAATGCTACTGTCAGAATTCCCGTCCTCATTTTCCTCCTTATGTTTGTCCATAAGCACGTCACCATCTTTTCTGATCATTATGTCGACCTGATTTAATATTGAACGCCCTAAGATAGCTGGATAATCCATGTCTCCATCTTTAATGATATGGAAGATTATATCCAGCTCCAACTAGTCTACCAATGTCTTTGACTTAAAGCAACCTGAGGTGCATATTTCTCGATGGCCTATTCCTTCTAGTCTCCGCTTATCTTTGATTATTTTTAAATGCGGATCTAACTGGCTCACCGTTGATTGCCTTATTAAGCATAACCCACACCCCGTATCCAGGAAAACTGGGAAAATAGTGCTATCAATTCTTACATTTTTAAACTTTAAATCCCTATCTCCTCTCGAAGGTGTCCATTCAATTTCTTTCACCGTATTTGAATTGGATTTTTCTGATTTTACTTTAACACTCGCTTCCGGACATTGATAGGATTTGTGTCCTACCTTATCACATTTAAAGCATTTTACTTGCTGCGCTTTAGTTGCACAGTGTTTAGCTACATGGGATGCATCGCCGCACTTAAAACATTTTTTTTCACCTGTCCATGACTTAGTCTTATCATTTTTCGACTTAAACTCTACTTTGGTGGTTGTTGACTTCAATGAAATTTTGTCATAAATTTTTATTTGTTCCTTAAGCTCTTTCATACTTTTGGCTTGGTACAAGACGGTCTTATTGGACCTAGTGTCCGGTATCCCTGCCACAAAGTAATCTAAGAGACTTGCCTCATCTAAACTAATCTTTTTTCCAATTTCCATTAATGCATACAGAAATTCTAAATACGTCTCATTCGATTTCTTATGCCTGTTTCCCAATAGTTTGTGCACCTCCGCCGAACATAAACTAATTCCGAACTCTTCAATAAGAGCTGTTTTCAATTTACTCCAGTCTTTCAGACCCACTTGACTTCTAACGAACGACCTCGCTGCTCCTCTGTGCAGCTGCTTAGAGTAAATGAACTTGTGGACCTCGGTCCAACCTACAGTTTCTGCTTTCTCCTCGAATTGTTCTACCCACTGGTTAACATCGAAATCATCTGTTCCGTTAAATAAAACCAAGCTGTCTTGTATATCCCTAAAAGTGAAATGGGGACTTGCGACTGGCCTAGGACTGGCGACAACTTCCTCCGTGACTGACTCAAAATCATTTTCTTCTTCCTCTTCTTCGTTAAGCAACCCGTAATGGTTGAGAAGCCTATCTCGCAGATCTTTCTTCAGTCCATCTACAGGTAAATCTAGTTCCCTAAGTTTTTCCCTTAATAGTGTTACTGTCATATCCAATATTTCTTGAGCCCGCATTTCGAAGTTTTGTTAAAAATGCGTATGTAAAAAATCAAATTTAATTTTCCCTAAGCACTTGTTTCAGCTTTTGTAAATAACTTTTTTTTTTCAAATTTATTGACTCCTATAAAATTTACCTCGCTTTTTTATTTTCAACAAGAATTACGCGGATAAAAAATTTATTCATTTTTATGAAATATACATCTTACTTTTAAATAATTCAATGCAAATTAACCGCGTGAGAAATTTATTGAAATTTACTTAACTTTTTATAATTAAAACAAATTCCGCGAGCAAAATAAATGTAGGTAATACATATTTCCATTCTACTTTTCTATTTTCTGCATCTGGGTATTTCGCCTTCCGTGATCACTGCTTCTGCTGACTGCTGCCGCTTTTCGTTCTGCTACGCTCGCTGCTTTTCAAGTTGTATATATTTTTTGATTTTCTTTTTCAATTTTTACATTTGAAAAGTAATTTATATTGTCTCTTTTATTCGCACTCAGTCAGGTTGTTCTTTGCGTACCATTTATATATTTACGTCTATCTTCCTTCTGCTTATAGGCAGAGTCAACATATGTACATTTACATATAAGTCACAGCTCTTTGGCGTATGTACACACACGTATTTTCTTATTGGAAAGGAATAACACTTCTTTTCTGCGCATGCGCCTATAGTCCTTTATTTGACTATTTGCGCACAAAACAATGCAAACTGACTCTTTGTACTTGTTCTCTTTTACGCTTTTACATTAGTATGTGTTCACTACCGACTGCACTCATATCTGTACCAACGACGCACAGCCTATTTATGTGACTTTCTAGAAACTTCTATATGCCAAGCTCACTACGCAGCAACACAATTTTGTACACTTGTATGTATATATGCATCAACGACGCGCAGCCTACTTATGTGACTTTCTAGAACCTTCTATGGCGTTCTTTGTACAGTTCGATCAAAAATAGCACTTTAGACAAATTTTTTACCCACGTAAATGGTACACCTCACCACCGTTTACAACTATTTTTCGTTTTTCTGTGGGTTTTCACCTTTTTTTCATTATTCTTTTGTTAAAATTTGTTCTTCATTAATAACTTTAGCACCATTTAACGTGCTCTCTTTTTCGGGATTTCAATCTGTCGAGCCCCCAATTTGTAGGTTTTCATCAATAAAACGCACTTTTGGTGTATTATATAATTCAATTTAATTCAAATTTTAAATTATAGTAATTGTATACTTGAAAAGTTTAGAATATCTGTGATACTTAGTTTATGGTAGTTTTAATATTTGTTCATATTTGATTTATTTAGTTTTTACACATCTAGTTTTAAGGAAATATATACGATAACTGATTTCATATTTATTAAGAATTTGTTCCTTTAGTTTTTACACGTCTAGTTTTAACTGATTTTACATTTGTTTTTTAATTTCTACACATCTAGTTTTAAAGAAATATAACCGATTTTACATTTGTTAATAATTTGTGACCGGTCGGGTTAAGTCGATAACGCGAACTGAACTAATGTAGCTGGACTGAAAATGTATGTTTGTGTTTATTCGCAAATTGTATTTGTGTAGGTGTTTAGCTGAAATGGATATTTTACACAAATATTGTGATACAGGGTGCCTGGTCAAATTCCTAAATATATATTCTATATATACCACCATATATATACTATATATACCACCGATCTTTATGATTTTTTCAGACAACAATATATGCTATATACGTAAGCATTCGTTGAAATTTGAAGCTTCTAGCTCTTAAAATAGGGCAGTAATTACGAAAAGTTTCTTATCTGAACAATCGGTTGTGAGGGATATATACTATATATACGACCGATCTCATTAATTTTTTCAGGCAACAATATGTGCAATATACGAAATTATATGGTGAAGTTTGAAGCTTCATCTGTTAAATTGAGTAAGATATGACAAAAATCCTCTTTTTCTGAAAAATCGGTTGTATGGAGGATATATGCTATAGTGGTTCGATCCGGCCGGTTCCGACAAATGTCTAATCGGACACCCAAATACACACGCTCATCAAATTTTATCAAGATATCTCAAAAATTGAGGGACTAGTTTGCATACAAACCTACAGACGGACAGACGGACATGGATAAATCAACTCAGCTCTTCAACCTGATTATTTCGGTATACTTAATGTTGGGTCTATCTATTTTCCTTTAAGGACTTACAATTTTGGGTTTCGTGACGAAATTAATATACCATTTCATTTTCATGAAAGGTATAAAAATAGGTAGGTACTTTGTGTGAGGATGCAAAGTTTCAGGTTTTTTGTGGTCTGCGTGTAAAAACTATGACTACGAATCACGTATTTCAACAATATATGACGTAAACGTAACTATTTTATGAAATTTGATGAATTTTGAAGCTTCTAGCCGTAAAAAAGGGGCAAAAAAATACAGTTTATATGGGGTATATAATATATATAGAACCGATCTCTATGATTTTTTCAGACAACAATATATGCTATATACGTAAGCATTTGGTGAAATTTGAAGCTTCTAGCTGCTAAAATGGGGCAGAAACTGCGCAAAGTTTCTTACCTGAATAATCGGTTGTATGAGATATATACTATATACCACCGATCTCTATGATTTTTTCAGACAACAATATATGCTATATACGTAAGCATTTGGTGAAATTTGAAGCTTCTAGCTGCTAAAATGGGGCAGAAACTGCGCAAAGTTTCTTACCTGAATAATCGGTTGTATGAGATATATACTATATACCACCGATCTCAATGATTTTTTCAGACAACAGTATATGCTATTTACGTAAACATTTGGTGAAATTTGAACATATCTAAACAATTTTTAAGATAAATATAAAATAAAAAATAGATTGGTACTTTGTGTGAGGATGCAAAGCTTCACGTTTTTTGAGGTCTGTATGTAAAAACTATGACTACGAATCACGTATTTCAAAAATATATGACCTAAACGTAACTATTTGTTGAAATTTGGTGAATTTTGAAGCTTCTAGCCGTAAAAAAGGGCCAAAAATGAAAATTTATATGAAGAATATAATATATATACCACCGATCTCTATGATTTTTTCAGACAACAATATATGCTATATACGTAACCATTTGGTAAAATTTGAAGCTGCTAGCTGTTAAAACGGGGCAGAAATTGCGCAAAGTTTCTTACCTGAACAATCGGTTGTATGTATGTATACCACCGATCTCAATGATTTTTTCAGACATCAATATATGCTATACACGTAAGCATTTGGTGAAATTTGAAGCTTGTAACTGTTAAAATGAGGCCGAAATCCCAAAAAAAATATATTTATACTATATATATATACTATATATTATATCATATATATATCATATATATCACCGATCTCTATGATTTTTTGACACAACAATATATACTATATACGTAAACAATCGGTGAAATTTGAAGCTTATAACTGTTAAAATGTAGTAGAAATTGCGAAAAGTTTCTTATCTGAACAATCGGTAGTATGAGATATACACTATATATACAACCGATCTCTATGATTTTTTCAGACAACAATATATGCCATATACGTAAGCATTCGGTGAAATTTGAAGCTTCTAGCTGTTAAAATGGGGCTAAAATTGCGAAAATATATATATATATATATACTATATATATATATATACTATATATATATACTATATATACCACCATATATATACTATATATACCACCGATCTGTATGATTTTTTCAGACAACAATATATGCTATATATGTAAGCATTCGTTGAAATTTGAAGCCTCTAGCTCTTAAAATAGGGTAGTAATTACGAAAAGTTTCTTATCTGAACAATCGGTTGTGGGGGATATATACTATATATACGACCGATCTCATCAATTTTTTCAGGCAACAATATGTGCAATATACGAAATTATATAGTGAAGTTTGAAGCTTCAATCTGTTAAATTGAGTAAGATATTACAAAAATCCTCTTTTTCTGAAAAATCGGTTGTATGGAGGATATATGCTATAGTGGTCCGATCCGGCCGGTTCCGACAAATGCCTAATCGGACACTCAAATATACTCGCTCACCAAATTTTATCAAGATATCTCAAAAATTTAGGGACTAGTTTGCATACAAACAGACAGACGGACAGACGGACATGGCTAAATCAACTCAGCTCTTCAACCTGATTATTTCGGTATACTTAATGGTGGGTCTATCTATTTTCCTTTAAGGACTTACAATTTTGGGTTTCGTGACGAAATTAATATACCATTTCATTTTCATGAAAGTTATAAAAATAGGTAGGTACTTTGTGTGAGGATGCAAAGTTTCAGGTTTTTTGTGGTCTGCGTGTACAAACTATGACTACGAATCACGTATTTCAACAATATATGACGTAAACGTAACTATTTGATTAAATTTTATGAATTTTGAAGCTTCTAGCCGTAAAAAAGGGGCAAAAAAATACAGTTTATATGGGTATATAATATATGTACCACCGATCTCTATGATTTTTTCAGACAACAATATATGCTATATACGTAAGCATTTGGTGAAATTTGAAGCTTCTAGCTGTTAAAATGGGGCAGAAATTGTGCAAAGTTTCTTATCTGAACAATCGGTTGCATGAGATATATACTATATATACCACCGAACTCAATGATTTTTTCAGACAACAATATATACTATACACGTAAGCATTTGGTGAAATTTGAAGCTTATAGCTGTTAAAATGGGGCCCAAATCGCAAAAAAAATATATATATACTATATATATACCATCATATATATATTATATATATCACCGACCTCTATGATTTTTTGACACAACAATATATACTATATACGTAAGCAATCGGTGAAATTTGAAGCTTATAGCTGTTAAAATGGGGTAGAAATTGCGAAAAGTTTCTTATCTGAACAATCGGTTGAATGAGATATATACTATATATTCAACCGATCTCTATGATTTTTTCAGACAACAATATATGCAATATACGTAAGCATTCGGTGAAATTTGAAGCTTCTAGCTGTTAAAATGGGGCTAAAATTGCGAAAATATATATATATATATATATATATATACTATATATATATACTATGTATACCACCATATATATACTATATATACAACCGATCTTTATGATTTTTTCAGACAACAATATATGCTATATACGTAAGCATTCGGTGAAATTTGAAACTTCTAGCTGTTAAAATGGGGCTAAAATTGCGAAAATATATATATATACTATATATATATATATACTATATATATATACTATACATATATATATACTATATATATATATATACTATATATATATACTATACATATATATATACTATATATATATACTATATATACCACCGATCTGTATGATTTTTTCAGACAATAATATATGCTATATATGTAAGCATTCGTTGAAATTTGAAGCCTCTAGCTCTTAAAATAGGGCAGTAATTACGAAAAGTTTCTTATCTGAACAATCGGTTGTGGGGGATATATACTATATATACGACCGATCTCATCAATTTTTTCAGGCAACAATATATGCAATATACGAAATTATATGGTGAAGTTTGAAGTTTCAATCTGTTAAATTGAGTAAGATATGACAAAAATCCTCTTTTCTGAAAAATCGGTTGTATGGAGGATATATGCTATAGTGGTCCGATCCGGCCGGATCCGACAAATGTCTAATCGGACACCCAAATACACCCGCTCACCAAATTTTATCAAGATATCTCAAAAATTGAGGGACCAGTTTGCATACAAACAGACAGACGGACAGACG